>NC_092336.1:405452500-405690000 GCF_046630445.1 Rutidosis leptorrhynchoides
AAGTTTCTAATCTACCATCTCCGTTCACTCATCCGATTTACGGTCAGAATTAAATAATCTCTAAGATTTTGGAGATTACATAACTGCCGCAGAGATATCTCTTCATTGAAGTTTATGAATTAATACTTCATCGTTGGTTGTTGTTGATATTCCAGGATATTTACAGGGCGTATGACGTTGATGTTTGAGATACAGATTGTGATATTGCGGTGTGGGATGTGGATATTGTTGTTGGTGGTGGTGATGGTACTGTTGGTGTTGCTGATGGTGGTACTGTTTATGCTGCTGGTGCTGCTGCTGGTGTTTGTAACCTTTGCACCATATTCTCCAAGCCACTACCCGAGCGCGAAGCTCGTTGACTTCTTCTATTACATTGGGGTGATTGTCAGTTCGGACGAGCGGATAAATAAAATCTAGAATTTGGTGTAGTATGTAATCGTGACGAGATACTCTAGAAATAAGAGAGAAAATGGTGTTTCGGATAGGTTCGCCGTAAGTGCTTCAGGTTCTTCGCCAAGAGGGCAATGTGGTGGATAGAAGGGATCACCTTCTTCTTGTCTCCAATGATTAAGGAGGCTACGAACCCATCCCCAATTCATCCAGAATAGATGATGACTAATTAGTTGATCCATTCCGGTCACACTGCTTTCGGAACTTGAGTGGGATTCCATTTCGGAATCCGAGGGACTTGAACTAATGACGAATTCCATTTCGTACGATTGAATAAAGAATTTTTCGATATGAAATTATTTTCCGGCTATCGGGTGGTATTCTAATTATACAGAGCAAAAGGTTTCGTAGATTACGGAGGAATTTACGGAATATGTCAGGCAAAGTTTACAGTAACAGATACGCTAAGATATGAATTAGCAGATTCGCTAAGATATGAATTTTGTCTATACACTATTCATGCAATCAATGCAATAAGATGTGTCTATACTAAGAATGATAAGCAGGTAATTTTCGACAAAAATGATGAGCAAAACTTTTGACATGCAGACACGGTCGAAGTCCAGACTCACTAATGCATCCTAACGACTATCAGTTAGACACACAAATGCAGACCTGGTTCGCTAAGACCACCGCTCTGATACCAACTGAAAGGACCCATTCATATACATTATAAACGATTCACAATAGTTGATTACATCGGGAGGTATTTGACCTCTATATGATACATTTTACAAACATTGCATTCGTTTTTAAAAGACAAACTTTCTTTACAACGAAAGTTGACGGCATGCACACCATTTCATAATACATCCAACTATAATTGGCTTAATAATAATCTTGATGAACTCAATGACTCGAATGCAACGTCTTTCAAAATATGCCATGAATGACTCCCAGTAATATCCTTAAAATGAGCTAATGCACAGCGGAAGATTTCTTTAATACCTGAGAATAAACATGTTTTAAAGTATCAACCAAAAGGTTGGTGAGTTCATAGGTTTATCATAACAATCATTTCAATATATTAATAGACCACAAGATTTCCGTTTATAAATATATGTACACTCGCAAGTGTATAAAAGTATTCTATAAGTTGTAGGCACCCAGTAACAAGCCTTAACGTTCATGTTTTACCCTCTGAAGTACACCAGATCAGGTGTGTTTAAAATAACCTCGAAGTTCTAAATCATCCCATTGTCAGGATGGGGTTTGTCGGGCCCAATAAATCTATCTTTAGGATTCGCGCCTACCGTACATAGACAAGTAGTTTAATGTTACCAAGCTAAGGGTATATTTCTGGTTTAAACCCATATAGAATTAGTTTTAGTACTTGTGCCTATTTCGTAAAACATTTATAAAACAGCGCATGTATTCTCAGCCCAAAAATATATATAAAAAGGGAGTAATGAAACTCACAATACTGTATTTCGTAGTAAAAATACATATAACGTCATTTAACAAGTGCAAGGTTGGCCTCGGATTCACGAACGTATCAATATTGAGATTCAATATTGCAGAAAAGTACGTAGACGCAACGGAGATGATAAACACTAGATTGACCTCACGAGCATACCCATGAACCATACCCATCACCTCCATATCTATAACCCATAATTTCCTTAGCTTTGACTCATTCAAAAAAACTATTTTGAAATCACTCGGACAGCACTCCGTCGTAATATTTTATGTATACTAATAATATCTTGAAATAATACAGAGCAAATATATATATATATATATATATATATCGATTGAGAGAGTTTAGAGAAATATATTTTCAAGTTTCTATGAAATAATAAAACCTATTGAATTCTATTTATGATAGATTTTTGAATTATTAAAGTGAATTATTAGAGTATGAATTATTAAAGTGAATTATTAAAGTATGAATTATTAAAGTGAATTATTAAAGTATGAATTATTAAAGTGAATTTTTAAAGTATGAATTATTAAAGTGAATTATTAAAGTGAATTATTAAAGTATGAATTATTAAAGTGAATTATTTAAGTTAAAGTAAAGTAAAAGTAAAGTAAAGGTAAAGTTAAAGTATAGTAAAAGTATAAAAACTATGTATGTATAATTCGCGTATAAATATATATAATATTAATTTAAATCATTATATATATATTTAATGAAATAAAATATAAATATCGTTATATTTATTATACTGGTTAAGTAATGAGTTGTCAAAAGTGATTCTAGATATTTATAAAAGTTATATACGTTTTAATAATAAAGTTCTTTTTAAACTGAAAACGTCTTTGTACGTTTGAAAATAGATTAATAGAATATTATGGAAACCAATTCTCCACTAACTTTTGTCTAACTTTCGTAAATGACACTTTTTGTTTTTATTTATAAATAGCTTTACAAATTATTCTGAATATCGTTAAGTGGAATAGATTTTCTCAAATCATAGTGGACCTCTCAACAGAGACTTGTAATCATAATTCAATGTTTCTGATAATTCAATCATTTAATATATTTTTTTTTAATTTCGTCGAAAATCATATTGAAACAAATACGTTCGTGTAAAGTATTATACGTTTAATACTTTATTAATATTCTCAAGTTATAATATATATATACATATACATATCTATTTATATATAACGGTTCGTGAATCGTCGGAATTTGGTCGAGGTTATAATGAATGTATGAACACAGTTTAAAATTCTTGAGATTTAACTTAACAAACTTTGCTTATCGTGTCAGAATAATATAAAGATTAAAGTTTAAATTTGATCGGAAATTTCCGGGTCGTCACAGAGTAAATATTTAACACGTAGTTGTGCTAATTCCTTTGGCTTTATTATTACCCAAAATAACTTGGTAATCTATTTCAAAGTAGCAAAACAACCGTAGTTGGATCCATGCTTACCAACTTTCCTCTTGCTACCTTGTTGTTTGTAATGCTTTTCACATACACTTCATCTCTCACCTAAAATTTAGTTTCCAAAAAAAAAAAAAAATTTATGAAGGCTAAAAGGGTAGAAAAACAGTAAGGTAAGGTATTAAATTAAAACATACCTTTAAACGTTTAACAACTGAACCATTATCCTGATGACCCGAACCTTCATTCTCAACACCAGAACCATTATTCTTCCGAGCCAACTGGGCTTTTAACCTTGAATTTTCATTCTCAAGTTCTGCCTTATCAGACTTGAGTTGAGCATTCTCCTTACGAACGGCTGATCGACCAGGTACTACGCCCCACAAGTCTTTATCACGAACGTCAAGTCCATACGTTTGGGCAGAACCCGAATTATTGGGCCTCATTACCTGGGAAAAAACATCGTCTGGTCCAGGTGTATCAGTTTGACCGTCCACAAGTTTTTCTGTAAGTTCTTTCATTTGTTTCTGCATAAAAAATTAATATTTAAATAGGCATATAAATATATGTCATGCAACATATTTCGGTATGGCAGAAATGATTCTACTCTGGTATTCGATATATGCAATGCCCAATCAAAGTATAGCCCAATCACACCCAGATATTTGATATATATCCAATGCTTGACGTATTAATGCTAGACTAGGATTTTGAGATTTTGACATTAATACATAATGAAAAGCAAGTGGTGACTATCAATTGAAGACTCTGTTAATATTCACCTCAAATAAATTGGCTAGAAGATTATCAAGTGGTTTATGGTGATTAACATATAAATATACAACTAATTAACTTAAAAGATAAAATAACCCAAATGAAGCGCAGGAACATATCACAAAGGTAAAAGTCACTAAAAGTCTACTTCAAATGCAATGAAAACCTCATAGGTGGTTTATGGTGATTAACATATAAATATACATCTACTGATATCATGTGTAGGATATATTTGATCCACTTTTGATTTTTTCATACATCATAATAGTGTTTGTAAAATTACTTACGAGTACAGTTGCAGCTTCACCATCAGCACTTCCATTTGTAAAACAATTCTTAAACATATCGACCCGAGTAGGTTCTCTTCCGAAACTCGTCTGCAATGAGTAAAAATGAGGTAACTATTAACAATGTATATTCAAAAGCTATACTATATTAATTATTTCCCCATGATATTACCTTCAGTTCTTCACGGATTCTTGCAAAACTTTTTTTCCCGGTCAATTGCGTCAACTTCTTGTTAGCCCTATTGGCTTTATTTTTGTCGGACATCGCCTAAAAAGGAAATATATTAAATATTCTAATATGAAAATAATATAATATAAAAAAAGTTACACCAAGTGTAAGATTATTTCATACCTTCACCCTTTCTTTACTCCAATATTCAAGAAGTCTTATCCAATGTCTTTTGGTCAGTTCTTCAGGTAGTGAATTCAATTGAACCTCCATTGATAAGACGGATCAAAGTAGGCTTCCTTTATTCTCGCCCTCCAATTTTTCATTTTTCGACCATATGACTGGAGTATCCAAGAATCAGCAGTTTGTGGAAAATCAAACTTTGTCTACAAATTATAAAAAGAGAAAACATATCACATGAGAGGTAATAAAAAAAGGCTTATTATCACACAGATTTTAAAATACGTACCCTTAAGAAGTTGAGTAGCTTATCTTTTTTTTGTGTTTTAACTTGATTCCATGGTCTATAAACTGGACAATATTGGTAGCTTCGCGTTAAGTTACCAAGAAAATTGGTGAGTTTACTACTGTTTTTGCAAATCGGCTGTCCATGTTCATTAACATAAATTGGAATTCGAACAGATACCTTCTGTTTCCAGATTTTTCGCGTAAGTGCCGGTCCTCGAACTCTGTCGCCTTTATCTACAAAATATGAGCACTTGATTTACAATTGATATACTACTAAACAATCAACAATATAAATCAAATAAACAAAAAAATTAGAAAAAAATAACCTGATTTATTTGCTAGTTGGGTGGTTTGCTGATCAACATTCATCACAGGTTGAGTACTCGCATTTACTTCTTTACTCGCATAATAAAAAGGATACTGATTGTTAGAATACATTCTTTAACATAATAAAAAGAATCAAGCAATATATAACAAATAAACCTTCTAGTTGTTGGGTGGTTTCTCGTTGGTGGTCTTCAAAATTATCATAATATTCATTTCCATATACGTAACCATCGTAAATATCATTGTTGGTTTCATACTCAGGCCCGGGTTCCGTATCCGTTTCTTCATCTATAAGACTTCTAGCTTCTTCATGTCTAACTTTTTTTGTGTCTAGACACCAACTTTCCCTCTAAATTTTGATCTTCAGGATTGTCTGTGTTAAGTAATGTAATCAATACATGTATTATTATATATTGTGAATGAATTATCAGTACATAAAGAGAGGCCATATATAGCCAAATACCCTAGCTAAGTATAATGGGCTAAGCCCAACAAGCATAATAAATGGGCTAAAGATTGCCTAAACCCAACAGAAACATACAACAAAAAACAAGCCCGATACAGCAAAAACAACTAATACACCCCAGATCAATGTTTAATGTGAAATCTATCACTAAACACATCTAAATTCCATACATTCCCAACCCCGCTAATACCTTCATAAATAATACATGATATGTGTACAGAATAATGAAATAGTTAATATGAACTCACCATGACTGACTCTTATTCCATCTGGAGCTTTACTTTTTTTAACCCTCGGCCTCGTATCACTTGTTTGGCCCTTGGATTTTTCGTATAACCCTTTAGAGTTATCAGGAGTAACATAAAATCTTTTATTTGTTAAACTAGCTCTTCTCATTGTATTGGGAGCAAAGAACTGTTTGCGTTTGCGTTTCTTGGTGGTTTGAGTCACAGTAGCCTCAACCTATTTACCGGATCTAAGCTGGCAAGAGTTCTTGTTTCCTTCCATTGACATAATCTAAAAGAATGTAACGAACAATACGTACTCAGCAATTATATGAATAACATGTAATCATTTAACATAAAATACTTGTATATTTATAAACCTTTTAGCTACATAAAAATAAAAATTAATAAAGCAAGCATAATACGCATTTTAGATGGTCCATAATCCACACATAATACGGAGTTGCATCTTTTCATCGTCTTATGCTCAAAAAGATTTAAGATTGGTTGGAAGTTAATTCAAGTTTATGGCTGTTTTTATTTAAAATGCTTGTTATTGGAAGTTAATTCTACAGAGTAGTTGACTATTTTAAATGCAAAATTAATCAAAGCATGGCCAAATTTGTTAAAGACAACATTCTCATTAGAAAACTTCTTATATGAAGAACATCTATTCATTTAACGCAACAGAGTTATAAACAATTTTATATGTGGAGTAGTTAGCAACAATGTTATAAACAATCTAAAAGAATCGTTAATAACAGACAAGATAGATACCTGTACTGTGTTCTTTGGTGAAAAAAGAGATAGCATGAGTTTCTTTGGTAAAAAAAGTGATAAGTGTGCTGTTCAGAAACCTTTTAGCTACCCTAATTTGATTTGGCGCCTTCAATTTTGGGAGGTGATCTTTACACACTAGCATTTGATCCATCCACACCAAATTAATCCAAACTTCCTATTTTACCCTTAAACTACTATTTAGTCAATATACTATTTATAAGGGTAAAATAGGTAATTTATATTATTTTGGTGTGGATGGATCAAAACTAGTGTGGCAGGATCAACCCCGAATTTTTTGAATTTACCAAAATTTTTGAATGAAAACATTTGGATCAGCTTAAAAATTTGGCTCCGAAATCCATGATATTGGCGGTAATGTTTGAGAGGGTAATTTTGGTGAAAATTAATTGAGGATAACTTCTCTATCTAGTTACATATTTACTTACATATACTCCGTATAATTTAAATAAATAATACGTATCTATCTATTTACTTAATTTAATTTATTTATTTTTTATATTAAATCTCTAAAATGATGATGTTATAAATAAACATTTTCTAAGCATAAAAATAATTCAAAATAAAAAAGAAAAATTTTAAAACATCTTTGATGATGTCATTATTTTATATTAAATTTATTAAAAAATAATACGAAATATTTTATAAAAAGAAATACTAATCTTCAAAAGAACACCAACATATTTACAAGTTCATGTTGGCCGTTAACCTAAACGAACATCGTCTATCATAATTTTGATCCTAATTGAACATCGTTTATCATATATGTAAAATTGTTTAACGTAATAAGTACAGTGCATTAAGATAAATATATGAATCAACATTATTAAGATTATCGAACACCCGATAAGCCTTTAATTAGAGTGTTTGCTACCTCAGCTTCAATCAATGGTATATTATAATTGTGATCGTCCTAATCGATTGAGTTCATATGTCTTATCATATCATCCGTCAAGTTCTAAACTGCTTGAATAGCTTGTTAGGTGATATACCATATCGCATTAAGTTCGTCCGATAAGCAAGCTCATCCTCGATCATCATTACAATGGGTCGATGGCACTAAACCCTAAACCCTAAACACTAAACCCTAAACAGTACTAAACAAACAACATCAACAACAACAACAACAACAACAAAAAACAAACATACCCAATATCACATGTGTGAGGTATGGGGGAGGTGAGACGTAGATAATTCTACCTCTATCATATCCTAAAATAAAGAGAAATCATTTCTCTACCCTGAATGAAACACTCACAAGCTAGCTAGAGTAGAGAAACTCATCCCTCTCTCTATTCACAATAAATTAACCTATAAACCCTAAACCCTAAACCGTACACCCTACACCCTAAACCCTACACCCTAAACCCTAAACCATAAACCCTACCCCAAACCCTAAACCCTTAACCCTAAATTACGCACCCTAGTCATTAAACCATAAACCCAATATCACATGTGTGAGGTATGGGGGAAGTGAGACGTATACAATCCTACTATACCTCTATCATATCCTAGAATAAAGAGAAATCATTTCTCTACCCTGAGTGAAACACTCACAAGCTAGAGTACGTAGAGAAATTCCTCCCTCTCTCTATTCACAATAAATTAAACCTATAAACCCTAAAACCGTACACCCTACACCCTAAACCCGACTTAAACCCTAAACCATAAACCCTACCCCAAACACTAAACCCTTAACCCTAAATTATGTACCCTAGTCATTAAACCATAAACCTTAAACCCCAAACACAAAATCATAAACTCAATCCCTAGCCAAAAGTTCAAACAAGAACCATACAAATTAATGGGGAAAACTGCGAGAACCATTTAATTTCAATTGGTGACACCACATGATCGACTTGATTCAATTCACATGTAAATGTTAATGGCCGAATAGTAATTAAGATTTAACCAAAAAAAATTAAAAAACATATATATAATATTTAACCAGCCATATAAATATTATATATATATATAATTTCTCGTATGTACGTACGTGCAGGTATGTTGTGAGCATGTGAACATTTATACCCTAAACCCTACCCTAAAGTACCGGCCTAAACCCTACATATACCCCAAACCCGGCCTATACCTAAACCCTAATCCCTGAACCCTAAACTCTAAACCCGCATATACCCCAAACCCTACACGCACCCTAATCCCTAATTAGCATGAACGTACAATATTAATTAGACCATGCATATATATATATATATATATATATATATATATATATATATATATATATATATATATATATATATATATATATATATATATATATATATATATATATATATATATATATACCCTAAACATTACATTAAACCATAAACAAATTAATAACCCTAAACCCTAAATCATTAGTGTTGTATATTATAGCTAGCTTTAAGCTTGTCCAAGTCGATGTTATGATTATACGTCACTCTAATTAAGTTAATACTAGTTGTACGAAATTGAAGAAATAAGTTAGTTGCGATCATCGAAAACTTGACAAATTTATTGAACAAGGTTAATTTCTTTCTTCTGCTTACTGAAGTCATTTAGTTTAGTGACCCGTGGAACTACAGAGTCCGACTAAGAAACTCGTCAGCTGAACATTTCATCAAACACCTAAAATGAATATTAAACATTCCATATTTTTATTTTAAAAGTGTAAATTAAAATATAAATTTAGAATTTGTTTCCTTCGGTCTAGCTTTTTTACCTTCTCGTACTCAATTCATAATAATTAATTAAAATAATTCAAAAATATTTAATTTTAATAATTAAATTAATAATTAATAAGATTTGTTAATAATAATTAATTAATAATATTTAATTTTAATTCAAAAATTTTTACAATAATGACATCACCCACCATGCTTAGATTTTTTTTTTATTTTTAAATTTTTTAACAAAGAAATTAGCATAATAATGACATAATCATAGGATTTTAATAGAAAACTAGTGAAATGACCCGTGAAAACACGGGTTTGTTTAAACGAAACAGTTTAATGATATGTTTTAGGTATTAAGTGAATGTAAATGTTAAAGTCATTTAGCTTATTGACCTGTGGAACCACGGATTCCGACTAAGAAACGTGTCGTTGATGTTACAAACATAAAGTTCGCTCAAAGTTGAATATTTATATTTATATTTGTAATAATAATACTCCGTAATAATTATTAATAATAATTAATGACTTTTAATTTTTTTAGAAAAATAAAATTACAATTTAGGAGAGATTAATATTTCCTTTTATAAAACATTTTTTATTATTTTTTAATTAAATTCATATATAATTATGACATCATCAATATAAAAAGTAAAGGGTAATTTAGCTTAATGATGACATTATCATTTTAGAGGTTAATTAGATTATATAGATAAATATAGATAGATAGATTAAGTACGTTTTTCTAACACCAAAACTTGGTTTTGAAATTAAACAACACCACATGTACACTCATTTGATTACTTTTATTATTTTATAAATCATTTTGATTTTCTTTATTCACCTTAGATTTCAAAAATTAATAAGCTGATAGTATATGATCATAAAAAAAACCTATCTCGACTATGTTTATTATCCAACTATGTTTAAAATTCTTCGTATGTTTACTTAACAAATGAATGAGGATGCATTTTATGTAAGTCCTATATAAGAAATTGATGAATATTGCAGATTTTGTCAAAATTTCCAATAATAATATGTTAATATAAAAGCGAACTAAAATCCAGATTTTAGGAAATCAATAAGTATTTTAGTAAGGGAAGGATTTAAATTGAAATTGATATAACTATAAATTTTCTGTTGTTGTTGTTTGTTTAAAATTTAATTTGTAATTTCTTAAATAATTATCAAAAACTTACTTATTAGTCAACATGAGATAAATTTGAAATAGATTTTAGGAAATCTGCATCTAGTATATTTATATATCTATTCCCGTATTCCATGTTTTTTTAAAAGTCGTTATTTATTAAACTCAAATCTACTGATTTAATTTTCTTATTTGCATCTTTGAATTGATAATAATCTATTAATTACGAAAAAAGCTCCATTAATTTAGGATCATTTTTTTTAAAAAAAAATAAAATTTTAATTTTAATTAGAAGATTATGACATAGGCATGATTAATAAAAATTAGAAGATTAGAAGTATATATATATATATATATATATATATATATATATATATATTGTATATTTTAATTTTATTTATACTCTAAATCATCATTAAGTGCACACGTGGAACTTTTGGGTTGAGTATACCAAAAATCAACTTTAAAAGGACGTGGGCAGACGGCAAGTTGCCTTTTGTGTCTTGTTATTTCCCATCATCATCATCTTCTACAAACCTAACCACAATTTTCATCTCTTTTACAATATCT
Organism: Rutidosis leptorrhynchoides; assembly: GCF_046630445.1. NCBI lineage: Eukaryota > Viridiplantae > Streptophyta > Magnoliopsida > Asterales > Asteraceae > Rutidosis > Rutidosis leptorrhynchoides. Next base: position 405,463,675 of record NC_092336.1, read on the forward strand.
TTTAAACAAAATACAAAAATAAATGGATGTTAGGGTTAGACATGCAAACATTCTAGAAAATCTTCCACAAGATATGCCTGTGGAAATCTAGTCTAGAGTTGGTCAGAATTCATCCGCTCAATTGTTCATGGTGAAGTTGGTTTGCAAAGCATTTTGGAAGCTTTCCGATGATGCTTTGGTTTATAAAAGGCTTTCCTTTGATAGGTGGTGTATCTCACCTTGGGGAAACCATAAGTTGGCAGATATTTTCATTTCTTCTATGTATTTTGGAAACCCTAATGCGATTTTTCGCTATGGTTTGAGGGCTTATTTTGATTCTAAATACCCCGATGTAGGGCTTCATTTATTAGAAAAAGCTTCGGATATGCAACTTAAAGAGGCATGTTATGTTTATGGTTTAGTCATGTTTGCCTCTCACCAAATAGAGAATAAGGACATCGGATTACAAATTCTTAATCAAACATTTCCACCGGTGCTGGATTTGGTGGTTGAGGTGAGAACCAAGGTTTTTGATTTGTTGCGATGCTGTTGGGTATTATTTAATCACCATCCTTTTGATGACGTCGCAACGTGCTGCACTATCAAGGTCCACAATGGTTATTTTCCACTTGACCATGGGTGGGAAATTATATTGACTAAACCAGAATGCATGTCTTGTTTTTGGTCCTATGAGTTCCGTGTTTTTGCTCAATGATTTGTGTTTAACTAGATTTGTTAGTACTTTATGTTTTCTATATTTTAGATTTTGTATAAATTTTACTCATCAGTTAATGTAAATATTAATAATTATGTCTATTACTACTATCATATATCAGTTTATTTCCATTTGCGATGTTATATGTTAATTACGGAGTACTAGTATGTTCGTGATGTTACTGTATTTTTATAATCTATGTTAAGTAATACTGTAATATACAATAGTGAGTGGAAAGTAAAATAGTCATGAGTTTAGATTATTACCTACATAATAGGTCAGCATTACCTGCATAATAGGCCATGATTGTAGATAACTTACTGTTATCTATAAAGTAAATTACAAGTTACAACACATACAAAACATTTCTTTATTTGTTGGATTTAGTCTTTAGATAACCACTCTCATTATTATCTTGAAATTTATAAAAAAAAAACCATTCTCATTATTTTTTTTAAATGCACATTATTAATCTTATTAAAAAAATTCTCTTTTTTTGACACATAAAATTGCCAAAAGAAAACTTTTTGACACTTTAAAAGTGTCAAAAAGTTAATACTTCATATTTTTTGACACTTCAATTTTTTGACACCATATTTTTTGACACTTCAATTTTTTGACACCATATTTTTTGACACTTTAATTTTTTTGACATCATATTATTATAGGTGTCACTAGAACAAGTGAGAAGAAGAAAAATACAAAGGTTGTAATCTAACCATTCTCATTATTATCTTGAAATTTAAATTCAAAAAATAGATTTCAATCTATATACGTATATCTCATAGGGTTTTTAAATTTTTATCATAAATACCCTCTTAACCTTTAAAATGACATATTTACTCACTTAAATATGTTACTCTTAGACCTTAAAAAAAATTTCACCTTAAGTGGGATAATATGAGATTTCAGAAATTATTCACCTTAAGTGGCAAATATTTCGTAATATTGGCAAATATTTTATCTTTAAATAAAATAAAACGAGCGCATTAAATGCACGTCAAATCAGTATCACCAAAAATCTCCTTTAAAGGTTAAGATGGCAGCCAAAAGGTTGAGTATTTTCTCTAATACAGTCTTCTCTCAAGTACACCAAACACAAAAACTTAAAAAATCCTTTTTTATTTTTTAAAGAATACAATAATGGAAGAAGTAACTCAAGCGAACATACTCGAAACTCTTCCACAAGATATGCTTGTGGAAATTTTATCACGAGTTGGTCAGGAATCATCCAAGCAGTTGTTCATACTCAAGTTGGTTTGCAAATGCTTTTTTAATCTTTCTGACGATCCTTTGGTTTGTAAAAGGATATCCTTAGATAGGTGGGATCTCGTACCTTAGAGAAAACCTAAGATGGCACATATTATCGAACGTTGTTATTTTTTTGGAAACCCTAATGCGATTTTTCGCATGGGTTTGATAAATTATTTTGATAAATCTTACACCGAGTTAGGGCTTCGTCTTTTATAAGAAGATGCGAACAGCCAAATTATAGAGGCGATTTATGTTTATGGTTTTATCATGTTTGCCTCTCACCAAATAGAAGCAAAGCATGTCGAATTACAAGTTTTGAATAAAACATTCCCACCATTGCCAGACTTGGTGGTTGCGGTGAGAACCAAGGTTTTTCATTTGTTGCATGAATTATGGTTACATAACCACCGTCCTTTTGATGACTTGGCAACGCGTTGCCTTATCTCCGGCCACAAAGGTTATTTTCCACACATCCGAGGGAATGGGTTTGAAATGAGGATACCAGAATGCATGTCGTGTTTTTTGGCCTACGAGTTGGGTGTTTTTGCATACCGATTTGGGTATGTTACCCGGTTAATGTAAATATTAGTAGAAAAAAAAACTAGATTTATGTTGGTAGTTTTTTAGATTTTGAATAAATGTTACCCAGTTAATTAATGTAAATGTTAGTAGTAATTGCTATTACTTATGATCAGTTGATTATATTGCTTCCATTTTTCCTTTGTATTATGTGGATTTTGATGTTATTTATATTGCTATATCTAACATGACTATTAACAAAATAAAAATAAAGGCTAATTAAGTGCTTTTTGACAGTTATTTCAAACTAGTTAAGTGCCTTCGAATCTTACAAGAGTCATATCAGAGGAAAAGAGCCTCTAATAAAACTATAAAACTAATACTACACAAAAGAGAACCCCCAAAGAGGTGATTCCTTATTAGCGGTTGTATGTTGGTCTGCACTTTGCTGTTGACTTGATGTTGCTCAAAACTGTCACCATTAGTCCCTTTCTATATTTTGATATATGATGGAGAACACTTTCTTCTGATCCAAACTTTAACAACCTTAAAAGGAAGGATTCCATTTGTTTTATTTGTTTATGTTCAGTCTACTATAGTACGTAATACAGTATTTTTTATTTTCTAAAAATGCAGAGTTCAATATGATAATTAATTCTATCTAAATTAAGTAATGGGAAAATGGGTAGTATTCAATTCGCATCATTAGATCATTAACTAACATCATCAAATACATCATTAAATATGGGTGAGTTACTTTTCTGTATTGTTTGGGTGAGTTACTTTGCAAAGTAAACTGAATGTACAATGAATACGCATTGAAAGAATCGCAAACCTTATCTTAGCTCATCTTGTTGTAACCAATTTCTGCACTAATTGTCAAATTGAAACACATAATTTGAAGCCAAAAGACATAAAAAGAACAGTCACATACATTCATCTAACTATCAAAATAGCAACTAATACACAAAAGACAACCACAATTGCTATCATAGTTAAAAGTTTGGGTGAGTTACTTTGCAATGTAAACTGAATGTACAATGAATACGCATTGAAAGAATCGCAAACCTTATCTTAGTTCATCTTGTTGTAACCAATTTCTGCACTAATTGTCAAATTTAAACACATAATTTGAAGCCAAAAGACATAAAAAGAACAGTCACATACATTCATCTAACTATCAAAATAGCAACTAATACACACAAGACAACCACAATTGCTATCATAGTTAAAAACAACTTATCATAAACTTACAGCTTTTTCTTGAAAATAGCTAAGTCTTCTGTGAGTTTTGAATCTCAAGATCATGAATTCGAGGGTTCAATTTCTTAATTTCCAAATGCATTTTGTATAGCAGATCTTTGTAATGTTGGTTTGGAAGCTCATCATCAAAAAACATAAAAAAATTTACACTCTCTTTGTTTATCCTGCAAAAGAAACAATAAATTGGGGGAAAAAAATTAAAAACTTAAAATTAGGGCAAATTGAGCACTTACAAATACTGGACACCCGATGAATCATCTTCCTGGGTTTGCTCGAGTCCATGCAAGTCCAAAAGAAACAATCAATTAGGGGGGAAAATTAAAAACTTAAAATTAGGGCAAATTTAGCACTTACAAATACTGGACACCCGACGAATCTTCTTCCTGGGTTTGCTCGAGTCCATGTAAGTCCATCATATATGATATACTCGATACCCACAATCACAATATTTTCTTCCTGGCAATGGATTCGTGTTGAGACTTGAGTTAGCTAGGTTTGATAAGTACCGAGTAAATAAAAAAAAGATAACAATTGCTTTAACTTTTGATCGACGATCATGTTTTTGGGCCATGTTGTTTGGGCCAAACAAATAAATAATTAATTTATTAAATATGGCCCAACCATGGTTCCCAGCTGAAAGTCCGATCTGTTATACAAACATTTTTAATTTTTGAAACAAAAATGACAAAAAATGATTTGAACCCAGGTATATCAGTTGAAAAAGTCACACATAAACGACTAGACTATCATTGCTTTTGAATATTGAATGGAAGTTCAATTATATAAGTTGAATCATTTTTTTAACAACAGTGAAATAATACGACTTAAATAGTAAATTTCATAAGTGCATATTTTTGCAACCACAATTTAAGGGTCCTATGCTAATTAGGACCTTAAATACCCAAGCGTTCTATTTTTATGACCTTATTATCTTGTTGGTCACTCATTATGAGACACCAACACGATAATGTCATAATAACTCCATTTGTTCGCAACTACAATTTAAGGGTTCTATGACAATTTAGACCTTAAATACCCAAGCGTCCTATTTTTATGACCTTATTATCTTGTTAGTCACTCATTATGAGACACCAACAAGATAATGTCCTAATACGTACTTTTTTTCACAACCACAATTTAAGTGTCCTATGATAGTTACGACTTTAGATACCCAAGCATCCTATTATTATGACTTTATATCTTGTTGGTCACTCATTATGGGACACCAACAAGATAACGTCCTAATTAGTCCATTTTTATGCAACCAAAATTTAAGGGTCCTGTGATAATTAAGAGCTAAATAACCCAAGCGTCGTATTGTTATGACCTTATATCTTGTTGGTCATTCATTTTGAGACACCAACAAGATAATATCCTAATAAGTCCAATTTTATGCAACCACAATTTAAGGGTCCTATGATAATTATGACCTTAAATACCCAAGCGTCCAAGTCTTATGACCTTATATCTTGTTGGTCACTTATTGTGCGACACCAATAAGATAATGTCCTAAGAAGTCGATTTTTATGCAACCACATATTAAGGGTCCTATGATCATTAATACCTTGAATGCCCAAGCGTTGTATTGTTATAACCTTATTATCTTGTTGGTCACTTATTATGAGACGCCAACAAGATAATGTCCTAATAAGTACATTTTTATGCAACCATAATTTAAGGGTCCTATGATAATTAGGACCTTAAGTACCGAGCGTCCTATTATTATGCACATCTGTATCAAATAAATGACTCAAGTGTCCTATGATAATATGACCAAAAAATTATGTGTCCTATAATATAGATTTTATTACACCAGTTTATACAATCATATCATAGTGTGACTCATCTTCGAAGTGTCCTATAAAAAGTTTGAATAATAGGATCTGATGTTATGCAAGGTGTATATAAAATAGTTATTAATTTTAGCAGAAAACACTATTAAATACGATACAATTTTACACAAGATATTTATTTATTTATAGAATGGATATACTTAAACCTTGCTACAACACTTATAGGCAGTGTACCTAATCGTACAGTAGTGTAGTTTTTAGTAAGTCCGGTTCGTTCCACAGGGAAATCTTTAAACAAAGCTCAACGCTATATTAGTTTACTTTTATAAAAATACAAACATATATATAAGTAATATTATTATTATAAAGGGGGGTTTTTACCGTTTAATGACCGGTTTGTCGATTTTAAGATTTTAGTCGCAGTTAAAACCTAATGTAAAATATAAAATAAATACAAGACTTAAATTAAAGCGTAAAGTAAATAACGATAATGAAATTGCGAATAATAAAAGTGCGATAAAATAAAATTGCGATAATTAAAAAGTACGATAATTAAAAGTGCGATTAAATAACAATAAATAAAAGTGCGATAATTAGAAGTGCAATTAAATATAAAATAAAGGAAATTAAATATGAAATAAAAGAATTATGCTTATTTAAACTTCCGTAATCATGATGTTCGACGTGTTGATTTTAGTTTTATGCCCATGGGTTAATTGTCCTTTGTCCTAGATTATTTAATATGTCCGTCTGGTTTTTGTCCATAACAGTCCATCAGTTATAAATATAAAGTGCGAGTGTCCTCATCAAATTATTCTTATACCCGAAGTTAAATATTCCAACTAATTGGGGATTCGAATTGTAACAAGGTTTTAATACTTTGTTTAATGAATACACCAGGTTATCGACTGCGTGTAAACCAAGGTTTTACTACTTTGTTAACAATTACACCAATTACCCTTGAATGTAATTTCACCCCTGTTTTAATTATTCTAGTGGCTATTAATCCATTCCCGTGTCCGGTTAAATGAACGATTATTCGTACATATAAATACCCCGCCCATCGTGTCCGATTGAGTGTATATGGTAATTTATAGGGACGCCCAATTGTAAATCTTTATATTAACATTAACAAACTTTCATTTAGTTAAACAAATATAAAGCCCATTAATAGCCCATAGTCTAATTTCCACAAGTGTCGTTCTTTTGTCCAAACCCCAATTATGGTACAAAGCCCAATTACCCAATTTTAGTAATTAGTCCAACATCATGATTACTTCGTTTTAAATAAGCATAATAATAACTTAGCTACGAGACATTAATATAAAAAGGTTGAACATAACTTACAATGATTAAAAATAGCGTAGCGTTACACGGACAGAATTTCGACTTACAACCTTACAACATTCGCTAACATACCCTTATTATTAGAATTAAAATTAAAATTAAAATTAAAATATAAATTATATATATATATTTTACGTATATATGAGAGAAGAGAGAAAATAGAATATATTTTGCGTTCAGAATTCGGTTGGCTTTATAGGCATTTTTTCATTTTGGGTCTCCGCGACTCGCGGCCATTTTGGCCTTCAAACTCCGCGAGTCGCGGAGTTTGAAATTCCAGCTCACATCTTGGAGTCTTTCTCTGCCGACGGTTTTTTATATATAAATATAATATATATATAATTAATATAATTAATTATATATTATATTATATTTATATACATAGTTAACTTGTAATTTTTAGTCCGTTGCGTCGAGCGTTAAGAGTTGACTCTGGTCCCGGTTCCGGATTTTCGAACGTCCTTGCGTACAATTTTATATTTTGTACTTTGCGTTTTAAATCTTGTACTCTTGTAATTTTGAGACGTTTCTTATCAATAATTGGAACCTCTTTGATTGTCTTTTGTACTTTTGAGCTTTTTGGTCATTTGCGTCTTCAATTCGTCGAATCTGTCTTTTGTCTTCACCTTTTATTATTTAAACGAATATTACTTGTAAATAGAACAATTGCAACTAAAAGCTTGTCTTTCTTGAGGAATAATGCTATGAAATATATGTTCGTTTTTAGCATTATCAAATATTCCCACACTTGAGCGTTGCTTGTCCTCAAGCAATATCGTCTTGAAATACTAGAATCACTTCTTTATTCTTCACACTTTGTACATCAGTGATTTCTATACGGCGGTATAAACAATGGTAGTAACGATATGGTTTACAGTCCCACATGACTATAAAAATTTAGATCCATTAAGGAAATTGGATCTTTATGAAAACATTTGATTTTTTTGAAATCTAGTTTTTACCCAAGATAAGTTTTCCGGAATAACCCTTTACCGGTGTTTGCAAAATATTTTTGTGGGTTTGGTGGGTTTCAGATTTGAAAATTTTAGCTCAAAACTTGCGGTTTTGTGTCACCCACTTGCTAACCTTGTATTTGGAAAGCAACACGTCCAGTTTACTTGTCCCGTATATTACCTTTCGGTAAACTACCGTCCGGTTGAAAGGAAAGCGTTGAACAAGCAACTGTTAAGGCAATGTCCCGTGACATGCTTTTGATTATGGTCTATAACGTGTCGGACGCAATTACTATCCTTGGTAGGAGCAATAGTAAAGCTCACCCTTATAATTTTTCGGCCTGGCACAAGGTCCTGTCTTTGACCATGCTATGCAACCACCGTTCTTACGGTTGACACCCGATTTAGTTCAGGTGACCTAATGAATTCCAGGTGAATTCCTAGGATTTTACGTTCAAAGGTAATGAACGCATTGAAAATAGGGTTTTCAGAAAACAAATCGGTTTATAATTTTGATCAAAATATTTTCTCGTTTAAGCTCGAGTTTAGATATCATCGAATTCCATGAGTTTGTAATTCTCAATCTTTAAGGTCAATCTCTAGGATTGAGTAATATCAGTCTTAAAAGCTGATTTTTAATCTTTAAGGAGATTATCCTTTCTGGGGATCTGATTCATTAGTCTTATCCAGCTAATTTGCATGGTGCCCCCCCCCATTGTACGAGATAAATCCTTCTCATGGTTAGGATAAATCTGACCACTTGGCGACCCTGTTTAATACTGAGGTCCGTGGATTTCCTGCTGATTTTAGTGATGACTTTTCTAGATTTTTCGTCAACCTACAGCTGGTCTGGACGACAACTTCATGACCTAAATCAAGAAGCGCGTGTCTTTTTCGGAAGACTTTACTTCCTTTTAATGATGGAATTGATTCATCGTGTAGATCCATCTCTTCTTTTCTTTCATCGGGTAAAACAGTTTAGTTTAGTCCAAAGCAAAAGTATTTTCAGTTATTTGTTACAGATATATGTGACATATGTTTAAAATAACTTGGTAAATTTCCCACACTTGGCTTTTATTTTCCTTTTTATCGTCCTCTATTCCATTTTAAATGAATTTTAACATTTTAGTTTGTTTCTTAATTTATGTCCTTTCCGAGGTAACAATAATTTCGGTGTTAAAACCTAGTTTTATCGTTCATAAATATGTATAAACATGATTTTGAATTCATTTAATTGAAAATTTTGAAAAATTTTACTAGAATTGGGTAGTCAGTATATAAGACTAGGGCTGTTCTTTTTTATCAGAGAGCACTAGATTCTAATACAACTACTGCTTTACTAGTATTTTTAATGGTAACCAAGTGTTTAATATAAAAATTTTAAAATCCGAAAGAATTTAACCCCTTCCCACACTTAAGATCTTGCAATGCCCTCATTTACAAGAAATCAGTAACAATTTAAATTATTGAGGGTGATTTGTGTGAAAATGATTAAATTTTACCAAAGTTTCCAAATATATTGGCGTTTGTTTGCTGAATGATAAATGGTGCACATCATTTGTTCATTCCGTCTTGTTGTTATTTCACATATATTTTGCATCTTGTCGTCAAAATTAGTTGCTTTTGCTGAACTTAATGCCAGTCTTTGAAAATGCGTTGTTTTACCCTGTTGTGTACATAAGATAAACTGCAAACATATATACATATTTTTGAAGTTTGGTATATTACCCCACATTCAAAAATTATTAAAATCTAAGAATAAAAGTTAGATAATTATAAAAATGATTACAATATTAACAAAAATATTAAATGTATCAATAATTACAAATTACAAAATAAAAAAAAAATAATAATAAGTAAACTAAGGATGATATTGGTACCAATAGGGGTTCCAGGCATAACCATAAGTGCTATAGAATGCTTCGGCAGGGTCATACGTAGGATATGGTGGCTGCATCTCTATCGACCAAGGAGGGAAGACGGGTTTCGGTGTAGGAATATAGTTTCTACCTATATGTTGGCAATGAGCTATGATCTGGTTCTGATGAACTTGCCAATCTTCAAATGCTCTCTGTCTAGCATTTTCGTATTCCTGAGAAGCTATAAACCTATGCATTTCTTGCATCTCATTCCCCCCTCCTACATTACCTTGTTGCTGGTTTCTCTCCACCTGTGGATGTCTACCATGGTATCGTACTGCGGCGTTATTTCGCCTCTTCAAAACTTTCGCACCATGGTATACATTTAAACCTATAGTATCGCGGGGTTCCGGCTCTTCTAGTAATAATCCCCCCCGACTTATATCCACACCGAGATATTCACCAATCAAAGTAATAAAAATACCACCTCCTATTATGCTATGTGGTCGCATCCCCCGAACCATAGCTGATAAATAATAACCCACACAATATGGTATACTTACAGTGCTTTGTGGGTCTCGAATACACATATGGTAAAACAAATCCTGTTCATTTACTTTTTCCTTGTTTTTACCCCTTTGTGTAATCGAATTAGCTAAAAACCTATGTATCACTCTTAATTCGGCTCTATCTATATCCAAATAAGAGTAATTTCCCCCTTTGAAACGGTGATGGCTTGTCATTTGACTCCACACACCGTGTGTATCAAAATTCTCATCTATCTTTCTACCGTTTAGTATCAATCCTCTACAATCGGCAGACGCTAACTCCTCAGGCGTATATATACGTAAAGCCTGAGCCATGTCCAGTAAAGACATGTGGCGCATCGAACCGCCTAACAAAAATCTAATAAAAGAACGATCGGTTAAACTAGCTACCCGATCATTCAACTCTATACTACATAACAATTCTTCACACCATACTTTATATACAGGTCTACGTATGGTGAATAAACATACCCAGTCATTAAAAGAAGAATTACCATACCTCTGTACAAGTAATTCCCTAATTGGCCCGGCCAATTCTACAGCTTCTAAGGGTCCCCATTCTATGACCCTCGGTACCTCAACAACCTTGGAATGAAGAGTATGCAAACCCCGTTGATATTTTGGATAATCTATCCAAAGTCTGTCAAATCTCAGGTTCGGGTGCAACTCTTCCAAGTGCATATCGGAAAAAGTCATGACTGGATGAGGTACATCCTGCTTGTAGTAGTTATCCACCTCCTGTTGTTCCAAATTCTCAGCAGGAGCATTGCGGGCTTGGGATGAAGATTCACCCCTTTCATTCTGCAAAACACATCAAACACAAATTTTGTGCATCCAAATATGCATTAGTGTCAGCAAAATCATCAATCAAAATAATTACAATGACATTATCAATTTATATCAAACTTAAGCTCATTTTCATATTTTCATCAAATCTACACTTTTTCAAATAAGCATATACGAAAATGTTCGCCAAGTTCATAAGCATTCAACTCAAATAACATGTCAAAATAATCATTACTAGCAATTAAACAAGTCTCAAATGGCATTATCTTTCAAAAATCAAGTTCATGAATTTTAGACTTGAAAAAGTCCACTTTAATTCTCAAAATCATGTTTAGGCTCAAAGTTTGGATCATTTAACTACCTAAACATGTTACACTACTTAATTTAGCAACAATTCATGACAAAAATCGGCCATAACCTGTTTATATCAAAAAGCCCCAAATTTGCTCAAGAACACAAACCCTAGATTACTCAAAATTTGAAGTTTAAGGCTTCTAATCATGTTAAACAGCATTAATCTAGGTTATACAAGCATAATACATAAACAATTTATGTCTAATTACACTAAAAAGCATTAAAATCAAATTGGGGAAAAAATTGCTCAAGAACATCAAATTTCGAATTAAATGGTGTTTAGGTGTAGAAATTTACCGTTTTTCTTGAGTAATTCTTAGATAGCATCCTTCTCAACATGATTTTAGCAAAAAATTTGGTGATTAACGGTTAAAAATTGGGATTTTTGGGGGTGTTTTTCGTGTATTTTCGGGGTTTTTTCGCTGTGTTCTTCGCAGTGTTTTTGGGTGGGGGAGTGAAACTGAGCTGTTGCAGCTCTTATTTTTTTTCTGTAATCCGGTCTCTCCGCGAGTCGCGGGGATTAACCCTCCAAACTCCGCGAGTCGCGGAGTTGTTTTTTTTTTTTTTTTTTTTATATAATCATTAACTTTTGAAAACAATTAAGAAATTAATTTTAAAATTTTGTTTCCCTTGTTATTTAGGACGAGGTCGTTTCGGATCGATGTCCTAGTCCGTCTCTCGACAGAATTTTAAAATTTGTCTTTTTGTAGCGATTGTTTTAAAAGCTATGATTTTTGGGTTTTTTAATATTTTTGGCATACTTTAAATTAATAAGATTAAAAATAATGATAATAAAAGTTCTCGTCCCTCCCTTGGGTAAAGCAATTTCGGTTCAAAGACCTAGTCTTCAACTTACGACGAATTTTAAAAATCACATTCTTAACTTAATGAGATAAAGTAACTTTTTGTTTTTAAATTCACACAACTTAAATATAAAATTCAAAATTAAAAATTAAAAATTAAAAATTCACACCAAACTTAATTTTTGAAGTGCATAAAATTAAAAATTCATATTTTAAAAATTAAAAATTCACACCAAACTTAATTTAAAAATTTATAAATTCATATCAAATTTATATTAATTTTTCAAATATTTACAATTTTAAATATATTGTTTTTACAAAGGTTACAATATTAATTTAAGATTTAAATATTAATTTTAAAAATATGGTAAAAATAAAATTAAAAATCTTTTTGTCTTTTTATCCCACTTTAATCAATCAAATATTATCAAAAATATGCGCCCCTCTTTTCGGTAAAGTAATTTCGGTTCCAAGACCTAATTTAACTCATGACGAATTTTTGAAATATTTTGGGTTGATTGTTTAAAGATATTTATACCTTAAGAATAAACGTTAAATTTCGCAGTGATGTAATAAATTTTTGAATGATATCAATAATTTCGGTCGCCAAACCTAATTTTATTCAATACCAATTTAATACTTTTTAGCGAACAAATTAGCGTTTATTATCAAAAGGTTAAAAATAAAAATAAAAACTGTACAGACATACCTGTGAAATAGATTTCTTAGTTATATGATCTATCTCATTCATAAGATAGTCGGTTTAATTGATTTTCCATGGCTACATAGGCGTAACCTCGAGCATTCAGTATCTTTTCTTCTAAACATATGAACGGTCCGTCTCTGCATAAAGTAACAAATTCGGTATTTGAATAGGTTTGATTATTTGAACATTTACCTCCATGTAACCATTTTCCGCATTTGTGACATCTTTCTAGGTGTCGTGCTCTTCTTTTCGCTGCGGATTTTGATTTTCCTTTACCAAATTGTAACTTATTATCTTCGCATCTGGATTCTTTTCTAACTCCGTCCATTCTTTCTCTGATTACTGATACTATTTCACTTGGTAGTATGTCATTATTTCTTTTAGTGATCAAAGCGTGTAGCATTAGACCATGGTTTAGTTCACAGGCAGTCTTCATTTTGTAAAAACCTAAAAAAAAATAAAAATTCAGAATGGGGGGAGAAGACTAGTTCTTTAGGGTCTGCTAGGGAAAGACCATACGGGTTCCATTTTCGAGAACTACACGAAAACAGACAATCTAACTCTAACAGAAATACATATTATCCTTTAAAGACTTGATTCTCCCCACACTTAGTTAGCTGTGTTGTCGAAATTGTGATTAACTTCGTTGTCGACTTCCATCGGACCATGTATGTAATGTTTAACTCTGTGACCATTAACTTTAAATTCAATCCCATTTGAATTTATCAATTCTATCGTTCCGTATGGGAAAACTCTTTTGACTATGAATGGTCCAGACCATCTTGATTTCAATTTTCCAGGAAATAGCTTGAATCGTGAATTGAAAAGAAGAACTCTGTCTCCTTCTTTAAATTCTTTTGAACTTCTGATTCTTTTATCATGCCATTTCTTCGTTCTTTCCTTATAGATTAACGAATTTTCGTATGCTTCATGTCTTAATTCTTCTAATTCGTTTAGTTGACTTAATCGTAGACGTCCGGCTTCATATAAATCAAGATTACATGTCTTCAAAGCCCAAAATGCTTTGTGTTCAATTTCTACTGGAAGATGACATGCTTTTCCATAAACAAGTCTAAAAGGTGTAGTTCCAATTGGAGTTTTGTAGGCTGTTCTAAAAGCCCAGAGTGCATCCTCCAATTTAATGGACCATTCCTTCGGATTTGATCCTACGGTTTTCTCTAGAATACGTTTTAAAGCTCGGTTGGTATTTTCAACTTGTCCACTTGTTTGTGGATGATATGCGGTGGAGATTTTATGAGTTACTCCATATCTTTTAAGAACTTTCTCAAGTTGATTATTACAGAAATGAGTACCCCGATCACTTATTAAAGCTTTCGGTGTTCCAAACCTTGCAAAAAGACGTTTTAAAAAGTTGACTACAACTCGTGCATCGTTAGTTGGGAGATCTTGTGCTTCCGCCCATTTAGATACATAATCAATGGCTACGAGTATATATAGATTATTATGAGATTTTAGAAATGGACCCATAAAGTCAATACCCCAAATGTCAAATACTTCACATACTTGGATGACATTTTGTGGCATTTTATCACGTTGACTTATTTTTCCGGCCCTTTGACATGCATTACAAGATTTGCAAAGAAGGTGTGCGTCTTTGTAAATTGTAGGCCAATAGAATCCAGCTTCATAAACTTTTCTTGCTGTTAGTTGAGGCCCATAATGCCCTCCTGTTGGTCCTGTGTGACAATGGTTTAAAATTTTACTAGCTTCATCTCCAAATACACATCGGCGTATTATTCCATCGGGACAACTTTTAAACAGATGTGGATCTTCCCAAAAATAGTGTTTTATATCACTGAAGAATTTCTTTCGTCTTTGGTACGATAATCCTTTTTCAAGGAATCCACAAACTAAGTAGTTTGCATAGTCTGCAAACCATGGGATTTCTTTATAATCTATCTTCAATAGATATTCATCAGGAAAGTTGTCTTGTATGGCCGATTCATTTAGAACTTCTAATTCGAGATTTTCAAGACGAGAAAGATGATCAGCGGCGAGATTTTCTGCTCCTCTTTTATCTCGGATTTCAATATCAAACTCTTGTAAGAGTAAGATCCAACGGATTAATCTTGGTTTAGCATCTTGTTTTGAAAATAGGTATCTAAGAGCAGAATGGTCGGTATAGACCACCGTTTTTGCTAGAACGAGATATGATCGAAATTTGTCAAAAGCAAAGACAATAGCAAGGAGTTCTTTTTCAGTAGTTGTATAGTTCGTTTGTGCTCCTTGTAACGTCTTACTAGCATAATATATAGGTTGAAATCGTTTTTCAATCCTTTGTCCTAAAACGGCTCCCATTGCAAAAATCACTTGCATCGCACATTAGTTCAAATGGTAGATTCCAATTTGGTGTTATCATGATTGGTGCATTAGTGAGTTTCTCTTTAAGAATATTAAAAGATTTGATACACTCATCTGAAAAGATGAATGGCGCATCCTTTTCTAGGAGTTTATTCATAGGAGTGGCAATTTTAGAAAAATCTTTTATGAAACGTCGGTAAAAACCGGCATGCCCTAGAAAACTCCTAACTCCTCTAACATTTGTGGGATGTGGAAGTTTAGCAATTACATCTACTTTAGCTCTATCCACTTCAATTCCTTCTTTTGAAATTTTATGTCCAAGAACGATGCCTTCTTTAACCATGAAATGGCATTTCTCCCAATTAAGTACTAGATTTGATTGTTCGCATCTAATTAGCATTCGTTCCAGATTAACTAGACATGATTTAAATGTATCACCGAAGACTGAAAAGTCATCCATGAAAACTTCCATGCATTCTTCTATCATGTCATGAAAAATCGCCATCATACACCTTTGAAAGGTTGCAGGGGCGTTGCAAAGTCCAAATGGCATGCGTTTGTAAGCAAAAGTACCATAAGGGCACGTGAATGTGGTTTTCTCTTGGTCCTCGGGTGCTATTGGAATTTGAAAATATCCGGAAAATCCATCTAGAAAACAATAGTAACTATTTCCGGCTAATCTTTCCAACATTTGATCTATGAAAGGTAAGGGAAAGTGATCTTTTCTGGTGGCGTCATTTAATTTTCTATAATCAATACATACACGCCATCCTGTTACAGTCCTAGTAGGAATAAGCTCATTTTTCTCATTTGTAATGACAGTCATGCCACCCTTCTTAGGTACGCATTGAACTGGGCTTACCCATGGACTATCAGAAATTGGATATATCAAACCTGCATCTAGCAGTTTAATAATCTCTTTCTTAACTACATCTTGCATATTAGGATTTAGTCTTCGTTGGCGTTGCACATACGTTTTATGACCTTCTTCCATAAGGATTTTATGTGTGCAATACGAAGGACTTATTCCTTTAATATCATGAATCTTCCATGCAATGGCTGGTTTATGAGCTTTCAACACAGAAATGAGTTGTGATTTCTCATTTTCAGTAAGAGAAGACGATATTATTACAGGTAATTCAGATTCACCATGTAAATAAGCGTATTCCAAATGGTTTGGAAGTGGCTTTAACTCTAATTTCGGAGGTTCTTCTATCGATGATTTATATCGATATCTGTCTTCTTCTTTTAGCATTTGAATTTCTTCTGTTGTTGGTTCATATCCATTAGCTATAAGTGTAGCTAACATTTCAGCTTCATCAATTGGTTCATTACCTTCTCCTAAAGAACATTCTCCTGTTCCTTGTAATTCTGGAAATTCTTCTAATAATTCTGCATGTGCATCTATAGTTTGAATATAATAACATGTATCATCTGCAGATTGTGGTTGTTGCATTGCTCTATCAACTGAAAAGGTAACACTCTCATCCTCTATACTTAGGGTCAGTTTCTTACCGAACACGTCTATCATTGCTTTAGCCGTGTTTAAGAATGGTCTTCCTAATATGAGAGGAACTTGAGAATCTTCTTCCATGTCCAAAACAACAAAATCTACTGGAAATACTAAAGTACCAACTTTAACTAGCATGTTCTCCATTATCCCTCTAGGATATTTTACTGATCTATCGGCTAGTTGTATGCTTATTCTGGTTGGTTTCAATTCTCTAAGGTCTAGTTTAGCGTATAGTGAATACGGCATTAGATTTATACTAGCACCTAAGTCTGCCAATGCTTCTATTGAACTAAGACTACCCAGAAAACATGGAATTGTGAAACTTCCTGGATCAGATAATTTTTCTGGTATCTTATTCAACAGCACTGCTGAACAATTAGCATTCATAGTAACAGCCGAGAGTTCTTCCATTTTCTTTCTATTTGAGATTAGATCTTTCAAGAATTTAGCATATCTTGGCATTCCTGAAATCACATCAATGAAAGGAAGATTTACATTTATCTGTTTAAACATATCCAAAAATTTGGATTGCTCGGCTTCAAGTTTTTCTTTCTTCATTTTACTCGGATAAGGAAGTGGTGGTTGGTATGGTTTAACATAAGGTTTATCCTTAACTGTGTTATCTTCATTAACCTTTTCAACTACCGGTTCTTTTTCCTTATCTTGATCAGGTTGTGGTTCTTGTGGAGTAGGAATAGTTTCATCAGAAGTTACAGGTATTTCAGGTGGTTTAAGTGTTGTACCACTTCTTGTGGTAATAGCTTTAGCTGTTTCATTCCGGGGGTTAGCGTTTGTATCACTAGGTAGACTTCCCGGTTTTCTTTCACCTATTAACCTTGCTAGGTTACTTACTTCTTGTTCCAGATTTTGAATAGAAGCTTGTTGATTTCTAAATGCTTGAGCATTTTGTTCATTGGTTTGTTTCTGAGATGTGAAAAACTGCGTTTGAGTTTCAACTAGCTTCGTCATCATATCTTCTAAATTCGGCTTTTTATCATCGGTTTGTTGTGGTGGTTTGTTTTGAAAATTCGGTCTTTGCTGATTGTAAGTATTATTGGATACTTGTTGATTGCTAGGACCTTGTTGGTTGTTGTATGGAATATTTCGGTTATAATTCTGGTTTTGATTGTAAATCGGTCTTGGCGGTTGATAATTATTCTGATAATTATTTCCAGGCCTTTGGTTTATGTATGAAATATTCTCTCTTTGTTCCATTGTTAATTCAATACTGAGACAATCTTTTGTCAAATGTGGTCCTCCACACTGCTCACAACTAATTCGTATTGAGTGAATATCCTTAGTCATCTTTTCCATTCGTCTCTCCACAGCATCTATCTTTGCGGAAATGGAATCTAAGTCATGACTAGAATCGGCTCTAGCTGCTTTAGATGATCTAATGATATCTTTTTCTTGGTGCCACTCATGTGAGTGGGAAGCAGTGTTATCAATAATTTTGTAAGCATCAGTTTCGGTTTTCTTCATAACAGAACCACCAGCTGCTATATCTATATCTTTCCTTGTAGTGATGTCGCATCCTTGGTAGAATATTTGTACTATTTGACAGGTGTCTAAACCATGTTGCGGACATCCTCTTAATAACTTTCCATATCTTGTCCACGCCTCATATAGAGTTTCATTTGGTTTCTGTGTGAACGTAACAATTTCTGCTTGAAGTCTTACGGCTTTAGATGCAGGAAATAATTGTTTAAGAAATTTGTCAATTAAAACGTCCCATGTATCAATCGCCCCTTCAGGTAACGATTCCAACCAATCTTTGGCTTCTCCCTTTAAAGTCCAGGGAAATAACATGAGATATATCTGTTCATCCTCCACTTCTCGTATTTTAAATAGTGTGCAGATCCTATTAAAGGTACGTAGATGTTCATTTGGATCTTCCTTCGGCGCACCACTAAATTGGCATTGATTAGTCACCATGTGTAAAATTTGTCCTTTGATTTCATAATCTGGCGCATTAATGTCTGGATGAGTAATTGCGTGACCTTGGCCAGTGCGTTTAGCTCTCATTCGGTCTTCCATACTTAAAGGTTCCAGATTCTCCATAATTGAATTTGTTGAATCGGTATCAGTAGATGATTCTGATTTAATGGTTCGTTCCTCAACAATCTCTGTTTGAATGATTGGTGGTTCCGGAGGAAAGTTTAGTGGTTCAGGATCTATGAACCGTTCCTGAATATTCTCTGGATTCTCAATTGTGAGGTTGGGTTCAAAAAATGGATTATCGGAAATTTGAACTGAAGTACTTGGTCGACTGGATGACGATTCTAAAGAAAAATCAATGGCGGTTATATTTGTTAAACGATGTCTTGATCGAGTTACAGGTGGTGAACGTACAAAAGGTGATGAACGTCTTGCTCGGTGCATTCACTGAATATCCTATTAGTTTTTAAAAGGAAAGAAAAATTATAATAAGTTATCCAATCAATAGACTTTTCTGATTTTGCCCACGTTTCGAATAGCCAAAAGATGCAGCAGAGGGGCAGGATTCGTTTGGTCTCAATATAATTGAGGACTGTTTGGCTCCAATAACCCGGTCCACGTACAAATCCAACTATTACTACGAACCAGAAAATTTTGATGTCTATCAATTTAACCACTCAAAATAAATTTTCGTAATTTTAAGAAATTTAGATAAGAAGTAGAAAAAATTCTAAGTCCTAAAAACTAGAATAGCGAGAAATAAGAGAGAAAAAGAGTTCGTCGCAAAAGGTAGAAAAAGAAAAAAAATGGTTGAAAAATAAAAGGTGACGGAAAAATAAAAGAAACTTATAAAAACTTAAAAATACTTGACTAACCTAACCTTATTACTACAACTAACTTAAAATTATAATCGCAAATTGAAATTACTAATTGGAATGACAATTGGTACATAGTAAAAGTCTAAAAATATTAAAGCTTACAGGAAAAACTAAATACCAAATGGAAATAACTTAAAAAGAAACTAAAACTTAAAAAGGCGTCGCAAAATTCTAAAGCACCTAAATCTTAGTCTAAAGAAAAAGCACTTAAGGAATTCTACGGCAAAGCCTAAAAATCTAGGAGTAAAAATAACTATAGCAAAAACTAAGTTTAAAATTAAATATGAGCGAAAAATACAAATATTACGCTACAACGATTAAAAAGGGACAAAATATAAAAATATACAAAAAGTTGTAAAAATTACAATTTTTATAAAAATATTATTTTTATATTATTTTTTTAATAAAACTACTAATTTTACAATTTAATAAAACTAATTAATACTAAATATATAAATTAAATAAAAAGTAAAAGTAAAAATAAAACTAATAATAATAATAATAATAATAATTAGGGTTAAATAATAATAATAAATAATTAATAATCGTAATTAATGCAGGATTAGGGTTTCTGTTCGCGTGTCAGAGAAGCTCCGCGACTTGCGGTATATAATGCTTCAAACCCCGCGAGTCGCGGGGTTCAGAAATTCAGTTGACAGATTTAAATATTCGACGCGTTTTTTTCTTTATTTTTTTTATTTTCTGTTTTCTGATTTTAAATAAATAAAAGATATTAAAATAAAACTTATATTTTTATAAACTAAAATAAAAATAAAGAAACTTATAAAACTTAAATATTTAACAAAATCTTAAAAATAATTATATTTTTGTTTTTCTTTTTATATTTTCGAATAATTAAAACGTATTTTTACAAAAACGAATTTTTATAAAAGTAAACTAAAAATCTTTTTTTTTTTTATATTAGCGTTGCGCTTCCGGCTTTTAAGATAAGTCCCCGGCAGCGGCGCCAAAAATACTTGATGTTATGCGAGGTGTATATAAAATAGTTATTAATTTTAGCAGAAAACACTATTAAATACGATACAATTTTACACAAGATATTTATTTATTTATAGAATGGATATACTTAAACCTTGCTACAACACTTATAGGCAGTGTACCTAATCGTACAGTAGTGTAGTTTTTAGTAAGTCCGGTTCGTTCCACAGGGAAATCTTTAAACAAAGCTCAACGCTATATTAGTTTACTTTTATAAAAATACAAACATATATATAAGTAATATTATTATTATAAAGGGGGGTTTTTACCGTTTAATGACCGGTTTGTCGATTTTAAGATTTTAGTCGCAGTAAAAACCTAATGTAAAATATAAAATAAATACAAGACTTAAATTAAAGCGTAAAGTAAATAACGATAATGAAATTGCGAATAATAAAAGTGCGATAAAATAAAATTGCGATAATTAAAAAGTACGATAATTAAAAGTGCGATTAAATAACAATAAATAAAAGTGCGATAATTAGAAGTGCAATTAAATATAAAATAAAGGAAATTAAATATGAAATAAAAGAATTATGCTTATTTAAACTTCCGTAATCATGATGTTCGACGTGTTGATTTTAGTTTTATGCCCATGGGTTAATTGTCCTTTGTCCTGGATTATTTAATATGTCCGTCTAGTTTTTGTCCATAACAGTCCATCAGTCATAAATATAAAGTGCGAGTGTCCTCATCAAATTATTCTTATACCCGAAGTTAAATATTCCAACTAATTGGGGATTCGAATTGTAACAAGGTTTTAATACTTTGTTTAATGAATACACCAGGTTATCGACTGCGTGTAAACCAAGGTTTTACTACTTTGTTAACAATTACACCAATTACCCTTGAATGTAATTTCACCCCTGTTTTAATTATTCTAGTGGCTATTAATCCATTCCCGTGTCCGGTTAAATGAACGATTATTCGTACATATAAATACCCCGCCCATCGTGTCCGATTGAGTGTATATGGTAATTTATAGGGACGCCCAATTGTAAATCTTTATATTAACATTAACAAACTTTCATTTAGTTAAACAAATATAAAGCCCATTAATAGCCCATAGTCTAATTTCCACAAGTGTCGTTCTTTTGTCCAAACCCCAATTATGGTACAAAGCCCAATTACCCAATTTTAGTAATTAGTCCAACATCATGATTACTTCGTTTTAAATAAGCATAATAATAACTTAGCTACGAGACATTAATATAAAAAGGTTGAACATAACTTACAATGATTAAAAATAGCGTAGCGTTACACGGACAGAATTTCGACTTACACCCTTACAACATTCGCTAACATACCCTTATTATTAGAATTAAAATTAAAATTAAAATTAAAATATAAATTATATATATATATTTTACGTATATATGAGAGAAGAGAGAAAATAGAATATATTTTGCGTTCAGAATTCGGTTGGCTTTATAGGCATTTTTTCATTTTGGGTCTCCGCGACTCGCGGCCATTTTGGCCTTCAAACTCCGCGAGTCGCGGAGTTTGAAATTCCAGCTCACATCTTGGAGTCTTTCTCTGCCGACGGTTTTTTATATATAAATATAATATATATATAATTAATATAATTAATTATATATTATATTATATTTATATACATAGTTAACTTGTAATTTTTAGTCCGTTGCGTCGAGCGTTAAGAGTTGACTCTGGTCCCGGTTCCGGATTTTCGAACGTCCTTGCGTACAATTTTATATTTTGTACTTTGCGTTTTGAATCTTGTACTCTTGTAATTTTGAGACGTTTCTTATCAATAATTGGAACCTCTTTGATTGTCTTTTGTACTTTTGAGCTTTTTGGTCGTTTGCGTCTTCAATTCGTCGAATCTGTCTTTTGTCTTCACCTTTTATTATTTAAACGAATATTACTTGTAAATAGAACAATTGCAACTAAAAGCTTGTCTTTCTTGAGGAATAATGCTATGAAATATATGTTCGTTTTTAGCATTATCAGGACCCTAACAAATAGTGTGTCATATTAAATAACTTTTTAGAACCAAGATTATGAGCGTATCTAATAATATGACCCAAAATTCATATGTCTTATTCTATAACTTTTTAGGACCCCACTTTATAAGTGTAATGTGGCTTAGGACACCACTACTTTTGCATATATCTTAAGGGACCCCCAGAATTGCCCCGTCCCAATTTATGCTTTCTTATGACGCTATTTCAGCGGGGTCCCAGACGAGGGGTCCTAAGATAACAGTTTTCTTGTAGTGACATCGCAAGCCGGATTGTCCCGAGTTGTAGGCAGCGAATGCCGCAAGGAGACGTTAAGGTACGTTTCGTTTTAATAAATATGTCCTTTGGATATTTATTATGTGTCGTTGTGTACAAGTTTGTTGAAAGCATTGTGTTGTACATATTTTGTTATGGGTGACGTTCCTAGTGGAATTACCCTATGGTGACATTTTGATTGACGGGCGAAGGGCGTAAGACTTGGTGCAACCAAGCATTCCTTAGTGTTTGGAAAAAGTTTTTACCAAGCCATGGGTATGGGCTTTGGTGTTCGGTTGTGAGCGATTGTTCGCTTTTGTGTTGAAGTTGGTGAACCATGAGGTTCGTCGGGTGGATAGAACCCTTGAGATCGAGTGTTTGATCTCGACGTATGTTGGTAATGGAGTCTACGTGACGCGATGTTAGGTGCCTCTTTCATACCTACTAGTGTGGTGTTCGACTCCGATGGTGTTGCGGTTACATTGTACTTAGGGTACCCTATAGAGACCCTTAGGCACATGAGTGACTAGGTGGAAATGCGACAAGCTATTGCAATCGGAGGATTACAAGAATAAAGTTTGTGTAATTTGTGGTGAACGCTTCTTTTGAAGTGATGAAGGATAGGTTAAAATCCTTCGTATTCCCAAGGTTGGAGCAAGATGTGGTGATGGGTCGTGTGAACCCAATTGTTAGAAAATTCTACCTTTCGGTAGCATTGTACGGTTGTACAAGGTGCGTGTTGTGTTGGTTTTGTGTCGTTGTTTAAATAACGCCAACGGGTGACGGTGAGCGTCAATTTCTAGAGGGTGAAATGAATTCTTAAGAGTTCGAGTGTTATGACCGATGGAGAGATGGGTCACGTATATCGGAGAGTGGTAATTATCGCAGATGATGTTACCACGGCGATGCGGCTTTGGAACGTAGTTCCGAGTGGGGGAGTTGCACTCCCACACTAGGAGATTTTAGTATGAGATTTCGGATAATGCTCATAGTAGATCCGGAATTAGTGTCGGGATCTAGATTGGTCGATTTATGGTAGAGTACAATTTCAGTTAAATTGTACTTATGGTTTTGGATTTAAATTATCACCAAGGTGGTAATATGGTGAATCTCTTTAGGAGATAAATGGACGTGTTTTGCGAGCAAAGTGAAATCCCTCGGTTAAGGGATGTGCGTGTCGGATTCTCTTCTAGAGAACTATTATTTTGTGCCTATGTGCGATATAGGTGGTTCTTGCTCGATTATGATGGCGTGATGTACGCGTACGTATGATGCATGTGCAAAGATTCCAAGTGAGTGGAATGTTTCTAAGTATGGTATATACTTGTTTTTTGGGATAGATGGTTAGTGTATTCTGTTAGGATTCACTATGGTGTGGCAGTGCGCGATGTTACACTACTCGTTGATTGAGGTCAAAAGAGCGTATGTGATTGGTGGGTTATGGCCGTTGACTCGGTCCGCTAACTTCATCTTGGGATTAGTGTTGTACTGGCATGGTATAACGTTATCGGAATAGGAGTACCATTCATGTGTTGTTTTGTGGGACGTGAATACCGGGTTGTTCGTATTCACAAAATTTCGGGTAGTACGATTGTCCCTTTTGGTTGGACTCATAGTTTGAGGTAGTGAATGACGGGTTGTTCGGATTCACTATAGCTCGGTTTGCACGGCCATCCTCGGTTATACTATGTGGTGGAGGTAGTGAATATCGGTTTGTACGTATGCACGATGACTCAGGTTGTGCGGTCATTTCGTTGTAGGAAATATGGATTGGGTTGGTGAATTTCGGGTTATTGCGAATTCACTAAGGTTCGGGTTGTTTCGGCCATCCTCCATATATGTTTAGGCTCGGGTTGTTTCGGCCATCTTGGTGTGATTAGTGATGCGATAGTTGTGTTTCGCTCACATGTTGTTAAGGTTGTGACATTTGTTGAATTTGTACACCGTGGGGTTTGTGTTGCCCTAGTCGTTTTGGGCACTAGCGGTTTAGCCGTTGGCTTATGATGTTATGAAAGTGGCGTATTAGTCGTATTTGCGCACTACGAGAGATATTAGGTGGTAAGTGTTATCCGTAAGGATTCGCTTGAATTCGGTCTTCATCGGTTTGGTTGTTGACCTTAATTTTGGTATGCGGTTGTTATTAGCATTGTACTTGGTATGAGTACGCTAAGGGTTGATATCTCGGTACGAGATTGATGATGTAGCGTGAGGGTACGAAATAGTATTATTTTTAATACAAAATACTACAAAATATGACACAAGTTTTATTAATTTACGGATGGGATATACCTAAACCTTGCTACAACACTATAGGCAGTGTACCTAATCGTAGAGTAGTGTAGTTTTTAGTAAGTCCGGTTCGTTCCACAGGGAGCTGGTGATACTTACTATATTTTTAACTATATTTATACAAAATATATATAATTATATAAGTAGTAATATTATTATAAAAGGGGGGGTTTTACCGTTTAATGACCGGTTTGTCGATTCTATATTTTAAGCGAAAAGATAAATGACAATAATTAAAGTGCGTAAAATAATGACAATAAATAAAATGACAGTAAATAAAATTGCGAGTAATAAAATGACAGTAAATAAAGATACGATGAGAAATATAATAAAAGAATTATGCTTATTTAAACTTCCGTAATCATGATGTTTGACGTGTTGATTTTAATTTATTACCATGGGTTAATTGTCCTTTGTCCTGGATTATTCAATACGTCTATCTGGTTTTTGTCCATAATAGTCCATCGGTCATAAATATAAAGTGCGAGTATCCTCGTCAAATTACCCTTATACCCGAAGTCAAATATTCCAACTGATTAAGGATTTAAACTGTGACGCAGTTATCACTTCTGTCAACAATTACATCAGTTATCACTGTATGTAATCCACCCCTGTTTTAATTAGTTTATGAATATTAATTCATCCACTTGATCAGAATGAATAATCAATTACCCAACCCAATTGATTAATTAAATGATTATAACAGATTCCATATGAACATCACTAAATAGGACAACCATAATCATTATTAATTATTAGGTTAATTAATTTGAAGATAGGTTCGACAGACTCCAATGAGTTGTCACTCAATTAGACAATACCCCCCATCTATTAATAGCCCATAGTTCAATTTTCACAAGTGTCGTTCTTTTGTTCAAACCCCAATTATGGTACAAAGCCCAATTACCCAATTTTAGTAATTAGCCCAACATCATGATTACTTCATTTTAAATAAGCATAATAACGACTTAGCTACGAAACATTAATGTAAAAAGGTTGAACATAACTTACAATGATTAAAAATAGCGTAGCGTTACACGGACAGAATTTCGACTTACACACTCAAACGATCTCTATCATAAATCTTATTATTATCATAATTTAAAATTAAAATTAAGATTATTGTTATATCTGATTACATTAACATTATGATAGAGAATTATAAATATAGATATTGATATTTGATAAGAAAAAAGATAGAAAGAAAAAAAAGATCGAAAAAATATTTATATTTCATCGTTACATCGTTGCCTTTTTATAGGCAAATTAGAATTGAAATTTTCATTTACGACCCCTGAACTATGCTCAAATAACAACTTTTTATTATTTAATATTATTCTTATTATGAATTATTTAAATATTATATTTTATTCTTGTGCATAGTTGACTCGTAATTTTTACACCGTTCCGTCGAGCGTTGAGAGTTGGTTCATGTCCCAGTTCCGGATTTTCGAACGTCCTTGCGTACGCTGAGATATTTTGTACTTTGCGTTTCGTAACTTGTACTCTTGTCATTTTTAGACGTTCCTTATCAATAAATTGAACCTTTTTAATTGTATCTTGTACTTTTGAGCTTTTTGGATGTTTTGGTCTTTCAAATCTTCGTTTTTGTCTTTAAATCTTCATTTTCGAGCGATTTGCGTCTTTCGTCTTCGCACTTATTTATTTAACTATTACAACTAAAAATAAGGAAATTACATTTAAAAACTTTACATATTGGAACGATATTGCTACTAAATATATGTTCATTTGGAGCACTATCAAATATCCCCACACTTGAGCGTTGCTTGTCCTCAAGCAATACAGAACTTGAAATAAAAACATACATGAATCACTTTTTTATTCATCACATTTTGTACATCAGTGATTTTGATATAGCGGTATAAACAATGACAGTAATGATGGTTAAAGGTGGGTGTGTCATCCACAGTTGCCTCGGGTTTAGGTCAACGACACTGGCAATCAAATAGCCGATTTACTTTCGGTTTCCAAAGCAAAGTGCACATTTGAAAGGCGGTTTACAGTCCCACATGACTATAAAAATTTAGATCCTTTAAGGAAATTGGATCTTTATGAAAACATTTGATCTTTTGAAAATTCAAGCTAGATTTTACCCTAGACAAGTTTTCTGATTTGATCCACCATTGGTGTTGCAAAATATATTTGTGGATCAATATTTTGGCTAAAAACATTTAGGTTCGTGTAATCCACTGCTATCCCGGTATCGGAAAGCACACATCCAGTTTACTTGTTCCGTATATTACCTTTCGGCAAACTACCGTCCGGTTGTAAAGGAAAGCGATGAACAAGAAACTGTTAAGGCAATGTCCCGTGACATGCAGATGATTATGGTCTTTTAACGTGTCGGATGCTAGAACTATCCTTGGTAGGAGCGATAGTAAAGATCATCCTATGATTTTTCGGTCTGGCACAAGGTCCTGTCTCTGACCATGCTATGCAACCACCGTTCTTACGGTTGACACCCGATTTGGCTCAGGTGACCTAATGAATTCCAGGTGAATTCCTAGGATTTTACGTTCAATGGTAATGAGCGCATTGAAAATGGATTTTCAGAAAACAAATCGGTTTGTATTTTTGATCAAAATATTTTCTCGTTCAAGCTCGAGTTTAGATATCATTGAATTCCATGAGTTTGAATTCTCAATCTTTAAGGTCAATCTCTAGGATTGAGTAATATCAGTCTTAAAAGCTGATTTTTAATCTTTAAGGAGATTATCCTTTCTGGGGATCTGATTCATTAGTCTTATCAAGCTAATTTGCACGGTGCCCTCCCCATTTTACAAGACAGACCCTCTCATGGTTAGGATAAGTCTGACCACTTGGCGACCCTGTTTGATGCTGAGGTCCGTGGATTTCCTGCTGATTTTAGTGATGACTTTTCTAGGTTTTTCGTCAACCTACAGCTGGTCTGGACGACAACTTCATGACCTAAATCAAGAAGCGCGTTTCTTTTTCGGAAGACTTTACTTCCTTTTAATGATGGAATTGATTCATCGTGTAGATCCATCTTTCTTTCAAAAGTATTATAGTAAATCGGGTAAAACTGATTAGTATCGTCCAAAGCAAAAGTACCTGCAATAATCTTGTACAAAAATATGTGATATATGTTTTAAATTGAATAACTTGGTACATTCTTCCCACACTTAGTTTCTTTCTTTGCCTTTTTATTTTCTTCTATTTCATTTTAAATGAATTCAAGCGTTTTAGGGTGTTTCTCAATTTATGTCCTTTTCGAGGTAACGATAATTTCGGTATTATCACCTAGTTTTCATCGTTCATAAATATGTATAAACATGATTTTGAGTTCATTTAATTGAAAATTTTTCAAATTTTCACAAAATTTGGCAAATAAACTAAGTATAAACCCGAGAGAATTTATAACCCTTCCCCACACTTGAGATCATGCAATGCCCTCATTTGCATGAAATCAGACTACAATTATAAATTCATGAGGGTGATTAGCGTAGAAAAGTGATTAAAAATACCGAGTTTGCAAACATATTGTTATTTCACATTTGATTTTTTTTTTTTTCTTGTCAAAATCAGTAGCTTTTGCTGAACTTCATGACAGTCTTTGAAAGTGCGTTGTTTTACCCTGTTTTGTACATAAGATAAAATACAAACATATATATACATATTTTTGAAGTTGGGTATATTACCCCACGTTCAAAAATTTATAAAGTCTAATATCTTTTTGGCATACTTTAGATCAATAAAATTAAAAATAATGATAACAAAATTTGCCGTCCCACCCTCGGGTAAAGCAATTTCGGCTTAATGACCTAGTCTTCAACTCACGACGAATTTTAGAAATCATTTTTTCAACTTAATGAATTAAAGTAAATTTTGTTTTTAAATATCACACAAAACTTAAAAGCATATTAATTTCATATAAAACCTAAAAAAAAACAAAAATTCAGAATGGGGGGAGAAAACTAGTTCTTTAGTGTCTGCTAGCGGAAAAGACCAATCGGATTCCATTCTCGGAACTACACGAGAACAGAACAACTAACTCTAGATAACATTTTCTTAGAACATTTGAATCTCTCCACACTTAGGTAGCTGTGGTGTCGAAATTGTGATTAACTTCATCGTCAATTTCTTTTGGTCCATAATCAACTTGCCTATCTGTGACTTTTTCTTTAAGCCAGTGCCCGGCTTCTTCCGTAATATCCCAAAATTCAACTAGTTTCGCCTTTTCTTTAGGCGACAGATTGGATACTAACCGGTTACATAACTTAAAGTTCCCCTTACTTCTAGCATCGATAGCCCGTTTAAAAAGTTTCTTCATTGAACTGTTAATAACGGGGTAATTTAATTTCGTATCAACAACGGGGTTCTTTATTATCAAGTCATCATTAGGTTTTACTTCATTTTCCCCACACTTAGGCGTTTTATTATTGCTAAGCACTACCGTTGGAGTTGGTAAAACAACATGGTTATTACCAATCGTTTTTACTGGTTCAACGGTTTTAGTTGGTGGAGATTTAGACTTTCGAATCATAAAGGTGATAGATTTGTTACCACTTTTAAGTGTCATTCTTCCATTTCCTACATCAAATAACGCCCCGGTGGACGCTAAGAATGGCCGACCTAAAATTAGAGGAATGTTTGGGTCCTCTTCTATGTCAATGACAATAAATTCGACTAGAAAGGTTAAATTGCCTACTTGAACGGGTAGGTTGTCAGCAATTCCAACTGGGTGCTTAATGGTTTGATCAAAGAGTCGAACACTCATATCCGTTGGACTTAACTCACCTACACCTAATCTCTTATATAAGGAAAGAGGCATAACACTCACACTCGCACCTAAATCTGCTAGTGCATCATACATGACACAATCACTAAGTAGACAAGGAACAATAAATTCACCCGGATCACCTACCCTAGGTGGAGGTTTTGGTGGAACTGTCTTCACCGGGTTTATATTTACGGCTTTTGTTTCTTGCACTTTCTTATTCTTTTTCTTCTTCTTCTTTCCAGAGGTATCACAATCTTTATTACCTATCACTTGCTCATACTCAACTCCTTTTCTTGGAAACGGGATGGGTGGTTTGTATGGTACCACCACTGGCTTTACATACTCGGGTGGTGGTGGTGTAACTTCTTCATTTTTACTCTCATCTAAAACCTTCCCATCTTCTGATGCTGGTTTTTCAGAATTCGTTGACACCATATTAACATTCTCATTCCGAGGATTTACTTCAGTATTACTCGGTAGCTTTCCTTGTTCCCTCTCACTCATCATGCTAGCAAGAGTACCTACGTGTTTTTCTAGATTCAAAATGGAAGCTTGTTGAGTTCTTAATGACTGATCAAACCTCTCGTTCGTTTGGGTTTGAGTTTCAATAAATTGTGTTTGAGATTCAACTAGCTTAAATACCACTTCTTCCAGATTTGACTTTTTCTCTTCGGTTTGTTGTGGTGGTTTATACAAGCCAGGTCTTTGTTGATTGAAAGTGTTGTTTTGAGTTGGTTGGTTATTCGGACCTTGTTGGTTATACGAGTTATTGTTGGGTCCTTTTGGATTGTAAAGAATGTTTTGATTTCGATTGAAGTTTAGCTTTGGCGGTTGATAATTATTTTGATAATTATTTCCCGGCCTTTGGTTCATATAGGAAACATTCTCTCGTTGTTCCATCGTTGGTTCAATGTGACAATCTTTCAATAAGTGTGGTCCACCGCATTGCTCACAACTGATTCGTATTGCGTGAATATCTTTATTCATCTTTTCCATTCGTCTTTCGAAAGCATCTATTTTTGCGGAAACGGAATCAAAGTCATGGCTAGAATCGGCTCTAGCCGCTTTAGATGAACGATATATATCTTTCTCTTGGTGCCACTCATGAGAGTGGGAGGCTGTGTTATCAATAATTTTGTAAGCTTCAGTTGCGGTTTTCTTCATAATGGATCCACCAGCGGTTATGTCGATGTCTTTTCGTGTGGCGATGTCTACGCCTTTATAGAAGATTTGTACTATTTGAAAAGTATCTAATCCGTGTTGAGGACATCCTCTCAACATCCTTCCGAATCTTGTCCACGCCTCATATAATGTTTCATTTGGCTTTTGCGCGAACGTAACAATTTCTCCTTGAAGTCTCACGGCTTTAGATGCCGGAAAGAATCTTTTAAGAAATTTCTCAACTAAAACATCCCATGTGTCAATCGCCCCTTCAGGTAACGATTCTAACCAATCTTTGGCTTCTCCCTTTAAAGTCCAGGGAAACAACATGAGATAGATCTGCTCATCTTCCACTTCTCGGATTTTGAATAGTGTACAAATTCTTTTAAACGTACGAAGGTGTTCGTTAGGATCTTCATTCGGTGCACCACTGAATTGGCATTGGTTAGTTACCATGTGTAGAATTTGTCCTTTGATTTCATAATCTGACGCATTAACTTCTGGCTTAATAATGGCGTGACCTTGGCCCGTGCGTGTGGCTCTCATTCGGTCTTCCATACTTAGAGGTTCTAGATTTTCCATGATTGGAAGTGTTGTATCTGAATCACTAGAGGTTTCTGATTTAATGGTTTCTTCCTCAACAATCTCTGTTTGAATGATTGGTGGTTCCGGAGGAAAGTTTAATGGTTCGGGATCTACAAACCGTTCCTGAATATTCTCCGGATTCTCAATTGTGAGGTTTGTTTCAAAAACTGGATTATCGGAAATTTGAGTTTGAGGATTTGGTCGACTTGATGACGATTCTAAAGAAAAATCAACGGCGGCGATATTCGTTAAACGATGTCTTGATCGAGTTACAGGTGGTGAACGTATGACCGGCGGCGAACGTCTTGCTCGGTGCATTCACTGAATATCCTATTAGTTTTTAAAAAGGAAAGAAAAATTATAATAAGTTATCCAACCAATAGACTTTTCTGATTTTGCCCACGTTTCGAATAGCCAAAAGATGCAGCAGAGGGGCAGGATTCGTTTGGTCTCAATATAATTGAGGACTGTTTGGCTCCAATAACCCGGTCCACGTACAAATCCAACTATTACTACGAACCAGAAAATTTTGATGTCTATCAATTTAACCACTTAAAATAAATTTTCGTAATTTTAAGAAATTTAGAGAAGAAGTAGAAAAAAAATCCTATCCTAAAACTAGAATAGCGAGAAATAAGAAAGAAATAGATTGCGCGTCGAAAAATGTCGAAAAATAAAAGGTCGAAAAATAGGCGTCGAAAAATAAAAATAAGAAAGTAGTGCGAAATACGGCGTCGTAAAATTCTAAAGCACCTAAAACTTAGTCTAAGGAATAAACACTTAAGGGATTTTACGGCAAAGCCTAAAAATTCTAGAAGTAAAAATAACTATGGCAAAACTAAACTTAATACTAAAAGTTGCGACTATAGTCTAAAAATCTAAAGGTAATAAAACTAAAAAAAGCATTTTTTTTTTTTTTATAGACAAAATTTTAAAAATATAAATATTTTTTTTTTTAATAATTTTTTTTTTTTTTTTTTTTTTTTTTTTTTTTTACGTTTTTTTTTTTTTTTACGTTTTTGTTTTTTTTTTTTTTTACGTTTTTTTTTTTTTACGTTTTTTTTTTTTTTTTTTTTTTTTTTTTTTTTTTTTTTTTTTTTTTTCGTTTTTTTTTTTTAAATTTTAAAAAAAAAACGATTTTTTTTTTTTACAAATTTTTTTTTTTTAAAAACGATTTTTTTTTCTTTAAAAAAAACGAATTTTTTTTTTTTTTTTACACAAATTTTTTAATTTTTTTTTATAATTATAATTTTTTTTAAAACTTTTTTTTTTTAATTCATTTACTATTCATGAATAGTAAATGAAAATTAATTAATTAATTTACTATTCACATGAAAGCGACATGATAGCAATTATTAATTATAAGTTACATAATATACCCCTGAAGTATTTAATAAATACGACTTTTTTTTTTAAATTTTACGTAAACTTTTATTCTTAAATATTTTTATATTATTATATTCTATTTCAATATTATTATATTATTATATTCTATTTCAATATTATTATATTATTATATTCTATTTCAATATTATTATAATTAAAAATATAGCGTTTTAGCGCTCCCCGGCAGCGGCGCCAAAAACTTGATGATGTAGCGTGAGGGTACGAAATAGTATTATTTTTAATACAAAATACTACAAAATATGACACAAGTTTTATTAATTTACGGATGGGATATACCTAAACCTTGCTACAACACTATAGGCAGTGTACCTAATCGTAGAGTAGTGTAGTTTTTAGTAAGTCCGGTTCGTTCCACAGGGAGCTGGTGATACTTACTATATTTTTAACTATATTTATACAAAATATATATAATTATATAAGTAGTAATATTATTATAAAAGGGGGGGTTTTACCGTTTAATGACCGGTTTGTCGATTCTATATTTTAAGCGAAAAGATAAATGACAATAATTAAAGTGCGTAAAATAATGACAATAAATAAAATGACAGTAAATAAAATTGCGAGTAATAAAATGACAGTAAATAAAGATACGATGAGAAATATAATAAAAGAATTATGCTTATTTAAACTTCCGTAATCATGATGTTTGACGTGTTGATTTTAATTTATTACCATGGGTTAATTGTCCTTTGTCCTGGATTATTCAATACGTCTATCTGGTTTTTGTCCATAATAGTCCATCGGTCATAAATATAAAGTGCGAGTATCCTCGTCAAATTACCCTTATACCCGAAGTCAAATATTCCAACTGATTAAGGATTTAAACTGTGACGCAGTTATCACTTCTGTCAACAATTACATCAGTTATCAC
This sequence comes from Rutidosis leptorrhynchoides, assembly GCF_046630445.1. Taxonomy (NCBI): domain Eukaryota; kingdom Viridiplantae; phylum Streptophyta; class Magnoliopsida; order Asterales; family Asteraceae; genus Rutidosis; species Rutidosis leptorrhynchoides. The sequence continues at coordinate 405,497,516 of NC_092336.1, forward strand.
TGTATGTAATCCACCCCTGTTTTAATTAGTTTATGAATATTAATTCATCCACTTGATCAGAATGAATAATCAATTACCCAACCCAATTGATTAATTAAATGATTATAACAGATTCCATATGAACATCACTAAATAGGACAACCATAATCATTATTAATTATTAGGTTAATTAATTTGAAGATAGGTTCGACAGACTCCAATGAGTTGTCACTCAATTAGACAATACCCCCCATCTATTAATAGCCCATAGTTCAATTTTCACAAGTGTCGTTCTTTTGTTCAAACCCCAATTATGGTACAAAGCCCAATTACCCAATTTTAGTAATTAGCCCAACATCATGATTACTTCATTTTAAATAAGCATAATAACGACTTAGCTACGAAACATTAATGTAAAAAGGTTGAACATAACTTACAATGATTAAAAATAGCGTAGCGTTACACGGACAGAATTTCGACTTACACACTCAAACGATCTCTATCATAAATCTTATTATTATCATAATTTAAAATTAAAATTAAGATTATTGTTATATCTGATTACATTAACATTATGATAGAGAATTATAAATATAGATATTGATATTTGATAAGAAAAAAGATAGAAAGAAAAAAAAGATCGAAAAAATATTTATATTTCATCGTTACATCGTTGCCTTTTTATAGGCAAATTAGAATTGAAATTTTCATTTACGACCCCTGAACTATGCTCAAATAACAACTTTTTATTATTTAATATTATTCTTATTATGAATTATTTAAATATTATATTTTATTCTTGTGCATAGTTGACTCGTAATTTTTACACCGTTCCGTCGAGCGTTGAGAGTTGGTTCATGTCCCAGTTCCGGATTTTCGAACGTCCTTGCGTACGCTGAGATATTTTGTACTTTGCGTTTCGTAACTTGTACTCTTGTCATTTTTAGACGTTCCTTATCAATAAATTGAACCTTTTTAATTGTATCTTGTACTTTTGAGCTTTTTGGATGTTTTGGTCTTTCAAATCTTCGTTTTTGTCTTTAAATCTTCATTTTCGAGCGATTTGCGTCTTTCGTCTTCGCACTTATTTATTTAACTATTACAACTAAAAATAAGGAAATTACATTTAAAAACTTTACATATTGGAACGATATTGCTACTAAATATATGTTCATTTGGAGCACTATCAGAGATTGACGGAGTTTTTCCGATGTGAGGAATTGAGCAAGTGTTAGTGCTCGGACTTGTGGATTTTAATGAATCGTGAGTGACAATTTTGTTGTTAAAGGTGACTCTTTGAGAAGAATTGCCTAGAGGAGTTGGAAGAATACGTGGCGATTCCGCGTACTCTAAGTGATCGTTATAGATTTCGGATGTTGTGTGCATTTCATGTCTCGAAATGTTTGCACGTGTGTAATTGGTAAATGGAATAATCTTCGAGTTTATAATAATTATGGTGGAAGTCAGTTTGGAACGTATGTTTGAGGACCATAGAGTGTGGGTCCAGTTGGTTAAGTGACGAGGATCACGAGGACGTGATCGATTCAAAGTGGGGAGAGTTGTAAGACCCAAATACTTATGGTACATAGAGTTTAAAATGATGTACGTATAGTGGGTGAAGCAGAGTATAAATTAAAAGCTGACAGGCTGTTTTGAGCATCATGCGCACCGCGCACATTTGTGGGAGCGCGCCGCGCACACCACCTGGCGTCTGTTTTCTGCTTTTTCCAATTAGAGTTAAATGAAGGGCATTTTGGTCTTTTCATTTGAGGACGGATCTGTGGACATATTGGCAGATTTGGATCCAATTTTGGATCACTTTCACATCCATTCAACACTCTCATCCATTCTTAGAGAGAGAGAGAGAAAAAGAGAGAGAGAGAGAGAGAGAGATTTCTAGAGAGATTTGGGGTTTTGGAGAAGAAGAAGCTTGAATCGATCAAAAGCTCGAGTGTTAAATTTGTTCACCTCGTTCCTAGCTACGTTGTAGTTGTTGCGGTAAGTTCTAACTCCGAATTTCATTGTTTGATTTTGATATTCAAGTTAGGGTTTGAACTTAAATTGTTGAGAAACCCATTTAAACTCATGAAGTGAGTTTAGTGTTGCTAGTAATCGGGTTTATTGTTGTTGGTGGTGGGTTTTGGGTTGAAAACCGACTTGGCCATGATTAGGACTTGTAAATTGGGTTTAATCACTAGGCTTGGTGATTACGGAAGTGTTGGAACCCATTTGGGGGTATTTGGTTGATTAATTTTGAAATAAGTCAAAATTAGGTTTTATGGGTGATTTTGAGAATGATAAGTGTTTAACACTTACGATTGGGTTAATTTGGCATATTAGGACCATTGTCACTATTGTTAGTGATTATTGGTTAGTTTGGGGACGTTTTGTGCTTGGAGGTGCAATTGGTCGAAATTGCGCTAAGTGTCGTTTTGAGTTGGTTTGTAAATCCACTCTAAGTGTGTTACTTGTATTGTGATAATGGAATAGGTACATTCCATCGGTGAGTTGAGGATTATTCGGTAGCATTCATCAAGACGACAAGGTGAGTGTTAATATCCTATGTTCATATGTATGTCTAGGATGGGTGCGGGTCGGGTGAAGTGGTTCTCGGTTATAGAACTCACTTCATATATAGGTGGATTTGATGGGGCATGTGTAATAAGTACAATTGACACGGTTGTGCATTTTGGTTGACCACCTTTGGCGAGGTGCACACTTCGTGTGTATGTTATCACATGGACTTGTGATATGGAGTTATATAATCCCGATGTAGTGGGATTGGTATTGAGATACGGTTGAGTAACCCCGATGATGTGGGTATTGATGAGGTAATGAATCTCGGGTAGTGCGGATTCATGATGACTCGGGTTGTTCGGTCATCTTGTTGGTGAGGTAGTGAATCTCGGGTAGTACGAATTCACTAAGGCACGGGTAGTTCGACCAACCTCGATTGTTGAAGTGGTGAAGGAAGTGAATCTCGGGTTGTGTGAATTCACTAAGGCTCGGGTTGTAGTGACCCGAACTTTTCCATGTTTATATATATTAATTGAGATTGATATTTACATGATTAAATGTTTCCAACATGTTAAGCAATCAAACTTGTTAAGACTTGATTAATTGAAATATGTTTCATATAGACAATTGACCACCCAAGTTGACCGGCGATTCACAAACATTAAAACTTGTAAAAATGACATGACGATATATATATGGATATACATATGGTTAACATGAGATTATGATAAGTAAGTATCTCCATAAGTATATTAACAATGAGTTATATACATATAAACAAGACTACTAACTTAAGGATTTCGAAACGAGACATATATGTAACGATTATCGTTGTAACGACATTTAAATGTATATATATCATATTAAGATATATTAATATATCATAATATCATGATAATATAATAATTTAACATCTCATTAGATATAATAAACAATGGGTTAACAACATTAATTGAGATCGTTAACTTAAAGGTTTCAAAACAACACTTACATTTAACGACTAACGATGACTTAACGACTCAGTTAAAATGTATATACATGTAGTGTATTTAGATGTATTAAAATACTTTTGGAAGACTTCAAGACATATATCAAAACACTCATACTTAATGAAAATGGTTACAGTTACTTTCCCATTCTTTTCTTTCATCAAGAATTCTAGTCGTATTCTTACCCGTATTATACACAGCTTCAAAACGTACTTACTATGGGTATATACCAATAGGAACTAGCATGGGATTTCCACTCTTGATTATGTCATGTATGACTAATCAATTTTAACTTCTACCATGAGCTAGTCAACTAACTAGAACTCCTTTTAACCCCACTCACCACTCACCAATTACCACTCATCATTCACTCCATTTCACTTCCAATTCTCTTTCTAATTCTCTCTCAACACACACACACTATTATGAACGTATTTTTCCAGTAGTTAGTCATCATCTTCATCAAAAATCACTTCAAGAATCAAGCTATAATCATCATAGGAAGAACACTTCAAGAACACTTCAAAAATCCCTTCAAGTTTACTAATTTACTTCCAAGCTTTCTAATCCATTCCAAGTAATCATCTAAGATCAAGAAACCTTTGTTATATATAGCAGGTTATCTTTCTTATTCAAGGTAATATTCATATTCAAACTTTGATTCAATTTCTATAACTATAAACTATCTTAATTCGAGTAAAAATCTTACTTGAACTTGTTTTTGTGTCATGATCCTACTTCAAGAACTTTCAAGCCATCCAAGATCCTTTGAAGCTAGATCATTTCTTGTCACTTCCAGTAGGTTTACCTACTAAACTTGAGGTAGTAATGATGTTCATAACATCATTCGATTCATATATATAAAACTATCTTTTTCGAAGGTTTAAACTCGTAATCACTAGAACATAGTTTAGTTAATTCTAAACTTGTTCGCAAACAAAAGTTAATCCTTCTAAATTGACTTTTAAAATTAACTAAACACATGTTCTATATCTATATGATATGCTAACTTAATGATTTAAAACCTGGAAACACGAAAAACACCGTAAAACCGGATTTACGCCGTCGTAGTAACACCGCGGGTGTTTTGGGTTAGTTAATTAAAAACTATGATAAACTTTGATTTAAAATTTGTTATTCTGAGAAAATGATTTTTATTATGAACATGAAACTATATCCAAAAATTATGGTTAAACTCAAAGTGGAAGTATGTTTTCTAAAATGGTCATCTAGACGTCGTTCTTTCGACTGAAATGACTACCTTTACAAAAACGACTTGTAACTTATTTTTCCGACTATAAACCTATACTTTATCTGTTTAGATTCATAAAATAGAGTTCAATATGAAACCATAGCAATTTGATTCACTCAAAACGGATTTAAAATGAAGAAGTTATGGGTAAAACAAGATTGGATAATTTTTCTCATTTTAGCTACGTGAAAATTGGTAACAAATCTATTCCAACCATAAATTAATCAACTTGTATTGTATATTATGTAATCTTGAGATACCATAGACACGTATACAATGTTTCGACCTATCATGTCGACACATCTATATATATTTCGGAACAACCATAGACACTCTATATGTGAATGTTGGATTTAGCTATACAGGGTTGAGGTTGATTCCAAAATATATATAGTTTGAGTTGTGATCAATACTGAGATACGTATACACTGGGTCGTGGATTGATTCAAGATAATATTTATCGATTTATTTCTGTACATCTAACTGTGGACAACTAGTTGTAGGTTATTAACGAGGACAGCAGACTTAATAAACTTAAAACACCAAAATATATTAAAAGTGTTGTAAATATATTTTGAACATACTTTGATATATATGTATATATTGTTATAGGTTCGTGAATCAACCAGTGGCCAAGTCTTACTTCCCGACGAAGTAAAAATCTGTGAAAGTGAGTTATAGTCCCACTTTTAAAATCTAATATTTTTGGGATGAGAATACATGCAGGTTTTATAAATGATTTACAAAATAGACACAAGTACGTGAAACTACATTCTATGGTTGAATTATCGAAATCGAATATGCCCCTTTTTATTAAGTCTGGTAATCTAAGAATTAGGGAACAGACACCCTAATTGACGCGAATCCTAAAGATAGATCTATTGGGCCTAACAAACCCCATCCAAAGTACCGGATGCTTTAGTACTTCGAAATTTATATCATATCCGAAGGGTGTCCCGGAATGATGGGGATATTCTTATATATGCATCTTGTTAATGTCGGTTACCAGGTGTTCACCATATGAATGATTTTTATCTCTATGTATGGGATGTGTATTGAAATATGAAATCTTGTGGTCTATTGTTACGATTTGATATATATAGGTTAAACCTATAACTCACCAACATTTTTGTTGACGTTTTAAGCATGTTTATTCTCAGGTGATTATTAAGAGCTTCCGCTGTCGCATACTTAAATAAGGACGAGATTTGGAGTCCATGCTTGTATGATATTGTGTAAAAACTGCATTCAAGAAACTTATTTTGTTGTAACATATTTGTATTGTAAACCATTATGTAATGGTCATGTGTAAACAGGATATTTTAGATTATCATTATTTGATAATCTACGTAAAGCTTTTTAAACCTTTATTGATGAAATAAAGGTTATGGTTTGTTTTAAAATGAATGCAGTCTTTGAAAAACGTCTCATATAGAGGTCAAAACCTCGCAACGAAATCAATTAATATGGAACGTTTTTAATCAATAAGAACGGGACATTTCAGTTGGTATCAGAGCGTTGGTCTTAGAGAACCAGAATTTTGCATTAGTGTGTCTTATCGAGTTTGTTAGGATGCATTAGTGATTCTGGACTTCGACTGTGTTTACTTGAAAAATGATTGCTTAACAAATTTTGTTGGAAACTATATATTTTTAACATGTGAATATTATGTGATATATTAATCTCTTAACGCGTTTGATATTATGTGATAGATGTCTACCTCTAGAACAAGTCCCATTGACTCACCTAATAATAATGAAGAGTCAAATATAAATTGGAAAGATTCGTGGACTGATTCACAAGTTCCCGAAGAGGAACCGGAAGAAGAGTCGGAACCGGAAGAAGAATCGGAACCGGAAAAAGAATCGGAACCGGATGAAGAAATAGAACCGGTGGGGAAAATAATAAAATGGTTAAGTAAAAGAAAATTCTCAACCAACCGACCAAGGTTAATTATGGTCAATGGTGATTCCGCCAAGGAAGCAAAATATTGGGAGGATTACCAATTCTCCGATGAATCGGATTCCGACGAGAATTCCGATGATGTTATAGAAATTACCCCAACTGAATTTAAAAAGGCAAAAGAAAATAATAAGGGAAAGGGCATAAAAATAGAGAAATCTAATTCCAACCCCGATGAACTTTATATGTATCGTCAACCCCCGAAGTCCTTAAGTTGTAACAATGACCCGGGAACCTCTAAACCACCAGGTTTTTCTAAACCAATGTGGAAAACGACGGCTCGTATTAGGGGAACATCATATATCCCTAGAAACTTGGCAAAACGAACCAAAATCGAAGAAGAAGAAACAAGCGAGTCGGAATAAGATAGTTGTATTCGTGTGGTGTAATATATGTAATATAGTGTGCTTATGCTTTATGATATATGTAAAAATTGCTTGTATTAATAAGTATTTTTTTTATGAATCTAACCCTTGTTCTATTTTACAGTATAAAAACACAAAATGGATAGACAACCCAATATTTTAAGAGACCTACCCGGAGACATGATTGATGAAATCTTGTCTAGAGTCGGTCAGAATTCTTCGGCACAACTATTTAAGGCGAGATCAGTTTGTAAGACATTCGAAGAACGTTCCAAGAATGCCTTGATTTATAAAAGGCTTTCGTTTGAAAGATGGGGGATATCACATTGGAAAATCTATAAGTTACGATGTGTGTACTTTGACGCATATATTGCGGGGAACCCAAATGCTATTTTACGCAATGGGTTAAGAAATTATTTTGACTCAATATATCCGAATATTGGACTTCGTGATTTAGAAAAAGCGGCTAACATGCAACATAAAGAAGCATGTTATGCTTACGGATTAGTAATGTTCGCTTCCCACCAAAGTGAGAACAAGAACATTGGGCTACAACTATTAAACAAAACGTTCCCACAAGTGACGGAGTCAGTAATTGGGGTAAGAAATGAGGTTTTTAGATTGTTACGGGACTGTTTGACATTACGTAACCCTCGTCCCTTTGACGACGTTACAACACGCTGTCTTATCAATGGCCATAACGGTTATGTTCCACAAGACCAAGGATGGGAAGTAATCATAGTAAAACCAGAATGCATGACTTGTTTCGGGACGTATGAATTACGTGTCTTTAGTGCCTTTGCTGAACGACTTGTGTACTAGCTAGAATTATCTTCACAACCATCTTGTATCAAATTTATTGTGTGCTATATTTCATGCTATATGTAATATAAGCGGTATTGTAAGTTTGTAAAATATTGTGTAAAAGTTTGAACGCGAAATATTATTATAATCAGTTTTTCATATAGAATTGTAGTAGTTGAATTGTATATTAGCTACTAAGTATGAACTTAACGGGTAGGTACTACCCGAATTTAAACTTATAAAACGCTAATATGAAGAAAAAGCTTTTATAAATGAGTTCATATTATGCTACGAAATACTATTAACTACTCTTAATATTCTGTATGATTAACTTGTTCCATTTGACTATTTTGAAGGAAATGGCACCGACTACTCGACACACCGTGAATATGAATGAATAGGAATTCCGTACTTTTCTAGCTTCAAACATAGCCGCAGTACAGGCTGCGCTACATACCAACAATAACCTTGGATCTAGCAGTACAGGAAATCGTGTAGGATGCACCTATAAAGAATTCACTGCCTGCAAACCTTTGGAATTTGATGGAACCGAAGGACCGATCGGATTGAAACGGTGGACCGAGAAGGTCGAATCGGTGTTTGCCATAAGTAAGTGTACTGAAGAGGACAAAGTGAAGTACGCTACGCATACCTTCACAGGTTCTGCGTTAACATGGTGGAATACCTATCTTGAGCAAGTGGGACAAGACGATGCGTACGCACTACCATGGTCAGCATTCAAGCACTTGATGAACGAGAAGTACCGTCCCAGAACCGAGGTCAATAAGCTCAAGACAGAACTTAGAGGGTTACGAACCCAAGGATTTGATATTACCACGTACGAAAGACGATTCACAGAATTGTGCCTATTGTGTCCGGGAGCATTCGAAGATGAGGAAGAGAAGATCGACGCGTTTGTGAAAGGATTACCGGAAAGAATCCAAGAAGATATAAGTTCACACGAGCCCGCCTCCATACAACAGGCATGTAGAATGGCTCACAAACTAGTGAACCAGATTGAAGAAAGAATTAAAGAACAGACGGCTGAAGAGGCCAATGTGAAGCAAGTCAAAAAAAAAGTGGGAGGAAAACGGTGATAAGAATCACCAATACAACAACAACAGCAATTACAACAATAATCGCAACAATTATCCCAACAATCGCAACATCAATCGCAACTACAACAAACGGCCCAACAACAACAACAACAACAACAACAACAACAACAACAACAACAGCAACTACAACAATCATCCCAACAACAATAATAACCGCAACAACAACAACAATCAGAAGCAGCTATGCCAAAGGTGCGAAAAGTATCACTCGGGGTTCTGCACCAAATTTTGCAACAAGTGTAAAAGAAATGGTCATAGCGCAGTGAAGTGTGAGGTCTACGGACCAGGGGTTAATAGAACGAAAGGAATAAATGGTGTCGGAACGAGTAATGGCGGAGCAAGTAGTGTCGGAGCAAGTTATGCCAATGTAGTTTGTTATAAATGTGGAAAACCGGGTCACATTATTAGAAATTGCCCGAACCAGGAGAACATGAATGGACAAGGCCGCGGAAGAGTTTTCAATATTAATGCGGCAGAGGCACGGGAAGACCCGGAGCTTGTTACGGGTACGTTTCTTATTGATAATAAATCAGCTTACATTTTATTTGATTCGGGTGTGGATAGAAGCTATATGAGTAGAGATTTTTGTGCTAAATTAAGTTGTCCATTGACGCCTTTGGATAGTAAATTTTTACTCGAATTAGCAAATGGTAAATTAATTTCAGCAGATAATATATGTCGGAATCGAGAAATTAAACTAGTTAGCGAAACATTTAAGATTGATTTGATACCAGTAGAGTTAGGGAGTTTTGATGTGATAATCGGTATGGACTGGTTGAAAGAAGTGAAAGCAGAGATCGTTTGTTACAAAAATGCAATTCGCATTATACGAGAAAAAGGAAAACCCTTAATGGTGTACGGAGAAAAGGGCAACACGAAGCTACATCTTATTAGTAATTTGAAGGAACAAAAACTAATAAGAAAAGGTTGCTATGCTGTTCTAGCACACGTCGAGAAAGTACAAACTGAAGAAAAGAGCATCAATGATGTTCCCATTGCAAAAGAATTTCCCGATGTATTTCCGAAAGAATTACCGGGATTACCCCCACATCGATCCATTGAATTTCAAATAGATCTTGTACCAGGAGCTGCACCAATAGCTCGTGCTCCTTACAGACTCGCACCCAGCGAGATGAAAGAACTACAAAGCCAATTATAAGAACTTTTAGAGCGTGGTTTCATTCGACCAAGCACATCACCGTGGGGAGCTCCTGTTTTGTTTATCAAGAAGAAAGATGGTATATTCAGGTTGTGTATCGACTACCGAGAGTTGAACAATCTTACCATCAAGAACCGCTACCCACTACCGAGAATCGATGACTTATTTGATCAACTACAAGGCTCGTCTGTTTATTCAAAGATTGACTTACGTTCCGGGTATCATCAAATGCGGGTGAAAGAAGATGATATTCCAAAGACTGCTTTCAGAACACGTTACGGTCATTACGAGTTTATGGTCATGCCGTTTGGTTTAACTAATGCACCAGCTGTGTTCATGGACCTTATGAACCGAGTGTGTGGACCATACCTTGACAAGTTTGTCATTGTTTTCATTGATGACATACTTATTTACTCAAAGAATGACCAAGAACACGGTGAACATTTGAGAAAGGTGTTAGAAGTATTGAGGAAGGAAAAATTGTACGCTAAGTTTTCAAAGTGTGCATTTTGGTTGGAAGAAGTTCAATTCCTCGGTCACATAGTGAACAAAGAAGGTATTAAGGTGGATCCGGCAAAGATAGAAACTGTTGAAAAGTGGGAAACCCCGAAAACTCTGAAACACATACGCCAGTTTTTAGGACTAGCTGGTTACTACAGAAGGTTCATCCAAGACTTTTCCAGAATAGCAAAACCCTTGACTGCATTAACGCATAAAGGGAAGAAATTTGAATGGAATGATGAACAAGAGAAAGCGTTTCAGTTATTGAAGAAAAAGCTAACTACGGCACCTATATTGTCATTGCCTGAAGGGAATGATGATTTTGTGATTTATTGTGATGCATCAAAGCAAGGTCTCGGTTGTGTATTAATGCAACGAACGAAGGTGATTGCTTATGCGTCTAGACAATTGAAGATTCACGAACAAAATTATACGATGCATGATTTGGAATTAGGCGCGGTTGTTTTTGCATTAAAGACTTGGAGGCACTACTTATATGGGATCAAAAGTATTATATATACCGACCACAAAAGTCTTCAACACATATTTAATCAGAAACAACTGAATATGAGGCAGCGTAGGTGGATTGAATTATTGAATGATTACGACTTTGAGATTCGTTACCACCCGGGGAAGGCAAATGTGGTAGCCGATGCCTTGAGCAGGAAGGACAGAGAACCCATTCGAGTAAAATCTATGAATATAATGATTCATAATAACATTACTACTCAAATAAAGGAGGCGCAACAAGGAGTTTTAAAAGATGGAAATTTAAAGGATGAAATACCCAAAGGGTCGGAGAAGCATCTTAATATTCGGGAAGACGGAACCCGGTATAGGGCTGAAAGGATTTGGGTACCAAAATTTGGAGATATGAGAGAAATGGTACTTAGAGAAGCTCATAAAACCAGATACTCAATACATCCTGGAACGGGGAAGATGTACAAGGATCTCAAGAAACATTTTTGGTGGCCGGGTATGAAAGCTGATGTTGCTAAATACGTAGGAGAATGTTTGACGTGTTCTAAGGTCAAAGCTGAGCATCAGAAACCATCAGGTCTACTTCAACAAACCGAAATCCCGGAATGGAAATGGGAAAACATTACCATGGATTTCATCACTAAATTGCCAAGGACTGCAAGTGGTTTTGATACTATTTGGGTAATAGTTGATCGTCTCACCAAATCAGCACACTTCCTACCAATAAGAGAAGATGACAAGATGGAGAAGTTAGCACGACTGTATTTGAAGGAAGTCGTCTCTAGACATGGAATACCAATCTCTATTATCTCTGATAGGGATGGCAGATTTATTTCAAGATTCTGGCAGACATTACAGCAAGCATTAGGAACTCGTCTAGACATGAGTACTGCCTATCATCCATAAACTGATGGGCAAAGTGAAAGGATGATACAAACGCTTGAAGACATGCTACGAGCATGTGTTATTGATTTCGGAAACAGTTGGGATCGACATCTACCGTTAGCAAAATTTTCCTACAACAACAGCTACCATTCAAGCATTGAGATGGCGCCGTTTGAAGCACTTTATGGTAGAAAGTGCAGGTCTCCGATTTGTTGGAGTAAAGTGGGGGATAGACAGATTACGGGTCCGGAGATTATACAAGAAACTACCGAGAAGATCATCCAAATTCAACAACGGTTGAAAACCGCCCAAAGTCGACAAAAGAGCTACGCTGACATTAAAAGAAAAGATATAGAATTTGAAATTGGAGAGATGGTCATGCTTAAAATTGCACCTTGGAAAGGCGTTGTTCGATTTGGTAAACGAGGGAAATTAAATCCAAGGTATATTGGACCATTCAAGATTATTGATCGTGTCGGACCAGTAGCTTACCGACTTGAGTTACCTCAACAACTCGCGGCTGTACATAACACTTTCCACGTCTTGAATTTGAAGAAATGTTTTGCTAAAGAAGATCTCACTATTCCGTTAGATGAAATCCAAATCAACGAAAAACTTCAATTCATCGAAGAACCCGTCGAAATAATGGATCGTGAGGTTAAAAGACTTAAGCAAAACAAGATACCAATTGTTAAGGTTCGATGGAATGCTCATAGAGGACCCGAGTTCACCTGGGAGCATGAAGATCAGATGAAGAAGAAATACCCGCATCTATTTCCAGAAGATTCGTCAACACCTTCAACAGCTTAAAATTTCGGGACGAAATTTATTTAACGGGTAGGTACTGTAGTGACCCGAACTTTTCCATGTTTATATATATTAATTGAGATTGATATTTACATGAATAAATGTTTCCAACATGTTAAGCAATCAAACTTGTTAAGACTTGATTAATTGAAATATGTTTCATATAGACAATTGACCACCCAAGTTGACCGGCAATTCACGAACGTTAAAACTTGTAAAAACGACACGACGATATATATATGGATATAAATATGGTTAACATGAGATTATGATAAGTAAGTATCTCCATAAGTATATTAACAATGAGTTATATACATATAAACAAGACTACTAACTTAAGGATTTCGAAACGAGACATATATGTAACGATTATCGTTGTAACGACATTTAAATGTATATATATCATATTAAGATATATTAATATATCATAATATCATGATAATATAATAATTTAACATCTCATTAGATATAATAAACAATGGGTTAACAACATTAATTGAGATCGTTAACTTAAAGGTTTCAAAACAACACTTACATTTAACGACTAACGATGACTTAACGACTCAGTTAAAATGTATATACATGTAGTGTATTTAGATGTATTAAAATACTTTTGGAAGACTTCAAGACATATATCAAAACACTCATACTTAATGAAAATGGTTACAGTTACTTTCCCATTCTTTTCTTTCATCAAGAATTCTAGTCGTATTCTTACCCGTATTATACACAGCTTCAAAACGTACTTACTATGGGTATATACCAATAGGAACTAGCATGGGATTTCCACTCTTGATTATGTCATGTATGACTAATCAATTTTAACTTCTACCATGAGCTAGTCAACTAACTAGAACTCCTTTTAACCCCACTCACCACTCACCAATTACCACTCATCATTCACTCCATTTCACTTCCAATTCTCTTTCTAATTCTCTCTCAACACACACACACTATTATGAACGTATTTTTCCAGTAGTTAGTCATCATCTTCATCAAAAATCACTTCAAGAATCAAGCTATAATCATCATAGGAAGAACACTTCAAGAACACTTCAAAAATCCCTTCAAGTTTACTAATTTACTTCCAAGCTTTCTAATCCATTCCAAGTAATCATCTAAGATCAAGAAACCTTTGTTATATATAGTAGGTTATCTTTCTTATTCAAGGTAATATTCATATTCAAACTTTGATTCAATTTCTATAACTATAAACTATCTTAATTCGAGTAAAAATCTTACTTGAACTTGTTTTTGTGTCATGATCCTACTTCAAGAACTTTCGAGCCATCCAAGATCCTTTGAAGCTAGATCATTTCTTGTCACTTCCAGTAGGTTTACCTACTAAACTTGAGGTAGTAATGATGTTCATAACATCATTCGATTCATATATATAAAACTATCTTATTCGAAGGTTTAAACTCGTAATCACTAGAACATAGTTTAGTTAATTCTAAACTTGTTCGCAAACAAAAGTTAATCCTTCTAAATTGACTTTTAAAATTAACTAAACACATGTTCTATATCTATATGATATGCTAACTTAATGATTTAAAACCTGGAAACACGAAAAACACCGTAAAACCGGATTTACGCCGTCGTAGTAACACCGCGGGTGTTTTGGGTTAGTTAATTAAAAACTATGATAAACTTTGATTTAAAATTTGTTATTCTGAGAAAATGATTTTTATTATGAACATGAAACTATATCCAAAAATTATGGTTAAACTCAAAGTGGAAGTATGTTTTCTAAAATGGTCATCTAGACATCGTTCTTTCGACTGAAATGACTACCTTTACAAAAACGACTTGTAACTTATTTTTCCGACTATAAACCTATACTTTATCTGTTTAGATTCATAAAATAGAGTTCAATATGAAACCATAGCAATTTGATTCACTCAAAACGGATTTAAAATGAAGAAGTTATGGGTAAAACAAGATTGGATAATTTTTCTCATTTTAGCTACGTGAAAATTGGTAACAAATCTATTCCAACCATAACTTAATCAACTTGTATTGTATATTATGTAATCTTGAGATACCATAGACACGTATACAATGTTTCGACCTATCATGTCGACACATCTATATATATTTCGGAACAACCATAGACACTCTATATGTGAATGTTGGATTTAGCTATACAGGGTTGAGGTTGATTCCAAAATATATATAGTTTGAGTTGTGATCAATACTGAGATACGTATACACTGGGTCGTGGATTGATTCAAGATAATATTTATCGATTTATTTCTGTACATCTAACTGTGGACAACTAGTTGTAGGTTATTAACGAGGACAGCAGACTTAATAAACTTAAAACACCAAAATATATTAAAAGTGTTGTAAATATATTTTGAACATACTTTGATATATATGTATATATTGTTATAGGTTCGTGAATCAACCAGTGGCCAAGTCTTACTTCCCGACGAAGTAAAAATCTGTGAAAGTGAGTTATAGTCCCACTTTTAAAATCTAATATTTTTGGGATGAGAATACATGCAGGTTTTATAAATTATTTACAAAATAGACACAAGTACGTGAAACTACATTCTATGGTTGAATTATCGAAATCGAATATGCCCCTTTTTATTAAGTCTAGTAATCTAAGAATTAGGGAACAGACACCCTAATTGACGCGAATCCTAAAGATAGATCTATTGGGCCTAACAAACCCCATCCAAAGTACCGGATGCTTTAGTACTTCGAAATTTATATCATATCCGAAGGGTGTCCCGGAATGATGGGGATATTCTTATATATGCATCTTGTTAATGTCGGTTACTAGGTGTTCACCATATGAATGATTTTTATCTCTATGTATGGGATGTGTATTGAAATATGAAATCTTGTGGTCTATTGTTACGATTTGATATATATAGGTTAAACCTATAACTCACCAACATTTTTGTTGACGTTTTAAGCATGTTTATTCTCAGGTGATTATTAAGAGCTTCCGCTGTCGCATACTTAAATAAGGACAAGATTTGGAGTCCATGCTTGTATGATATTGTGTAAAAACTGCATTCAAGAAACTTATTTTGTTGTAACATATTTGTATTGTAAACCATTATGTAATGGTCGTGTGTAAACAGGATATTTTAGATTATCATTATTTGATAATCTACGTAAAGCTTTTTAAACCTTTATTGATGAAATAAAGGTTATGGTTTGTTTTAAAATGAATGCAGTCTTTGAAAAACGTCTCATATAGAGGTCAAAACCTCGCAACGAAATCAATTAATATGGAACGTTTTTAATCAATAAGAACGGGACATTTCACGGGTTATTCGGCCAACCTTCATGGGTTTAAGGTTAAGGGGTTAACCTTGTTGTATTATCGGATGTATTTTGTATATGCGTATATATACTTATTGTATGTTGTAGCTAATCTTATCAATTTGGCTTGGTGGTACGTTAGGTATAACATTGCTTAGTTATGCTCGGATTGCGGTATGTGTTTACTATTTGTGTGTTGGCGATGTGTATTCATTTTATGCATATATATGTATGTAGTATATTCTCACTCACTAAGCGTTAGCTTACCCTCTCGTTGTTTATATTTTTTTATAGATTTGCATGGATGCGGTGGCTCGGGTAAGCGTGGGAACTAGTGGACTTGCGTAGGTACTTAGAAGACGTGCTTTTGGATTTGATTAGGATTGGGTAGCGTATCCCCAATCACCATGCTCGGTCTTTATTTTGTGTTAAAACTCACGTGGTCGAAAGCTTGTATTTTGTACGAAAGTCGTAAAACGGCCGATGTGGGCCCGATGTCGTAAAACTCATTTTATTATTGGAACGTGTTAGGTTTACCTAATATAATATGTTGTGAAAACCATTTCGTCTAAAAGTGTCGGGAATTGGAGATCTTTAAACGAAAAATGGAAATTTTGGACAGCGGGCTGCCAGGCCTAGTGCGCGCCGCGCACATAGGGGGCTGCGCGCCGCGCACCCCACTGCTATATAAAAAAAAATATTTTGCGTAATTGGTTGGATAACGGGTTGGGTCGTTACAAATAAAGATTTGAATACTAAAGTCAATTTAAACGAATATACGCAAGATACCTTCCAAAATTCAAATTCACATACCAACAACCCAAACACCGATTTAAACATCAATCTTTTCCCTAATGAAGAAGCGTGTGATCGGTTACCCATAACTGCAATCATCATTGACAATTATCCTATTAAAGCACTCAAGAATTTCAAATGGCTGAAAAGCCGTTACAAAGCCATTGAATCAATTTCAGCTTGGGGCCTGTATGCCTACATTGTTCAGTGTAGTGATAAGCAAAGTTTTCAAAGAATGAGAATGGGACCTACAATGAATGATTTAGAGTTCATGGAGGTTATACCGATGGCTCAAAAGAAGAACAACTTCTTCAGAATTACTAAAGTGATGATTGAAGGCGTTCCATTGCATTGTTGCTCACCAAATTGTACAATTGAAGTGGCAGAAAATTTTGGTAGAGTGATTCACATTGATCGTAACTCGTATGTAATGCACGCCTTGATTGAAGTCAATGATCCAAGCCTATTAAAGAACATGTCAAAGAAAACGTTGCAAATGTAACTACCTGTAATTTATGGGTAGAGGAATTGGCCCACGATGAAGCAATCGATATTGTGAACGATGATATCATTAAAGAATAAAATGATGCTCTTCGGTTCACTTTACAAGCTATGGAGAATCAGAACAAAAAAACACACTGACACCGGAATATATGCCTGAGGAAGGTGAAATGTACGTTACAAGGGGAAGACTTGAATTTCAAAACACCTACTAAGGTAAACAAGTCTAAAAATGTAATGGAACCTAAAGTGGTTCACTAGTCTATAGAGAAAGTAACCAAGGCAATTTGCATTGAAAAGGACAAAGCTGCAAAAGACATCAATAGGTCCTTTTTTTCTCCAAAAATAAGAACAAAGTACAAGAAGGTGATGGTAATAGCCCCCTTTCGGCTAGCCAATGTCATTCCATTTAACCTTAATAAAAAAGACTATCCTACCTTTAGTCAATTATCTCCAAAACCCTTCCACTTCTTTTTGCTTCTCAAATAAAACACCTGTAAAACAATTGGCTTCTAACACCAATACCGAAACCTACTGTTAAAAACTAAGTAAAAATACCACAATTCATGATTCCGAGCAACGTTTAGACAAAAAATGTTGGGCTTCATGTGAAAAAAAATTAAGGCCCGTTGTGTTCCAAATGAAGGCGTGGAAGTACCTTTCATCCAACCAGTCAATAATGAAAATTACAAGAAATCCAAAACTATAATGAACAGTTGAGTTGATCAAGATCCTAATATCTAGGATATATTTGATACAGATAGTGAGATTAATCATGTGGTTGGGCAAAAAACTTCTTACAAATCGAGCAAGATAAATGGAAAACAATTCGGAGAAAAAAAGCTTACATATAAAGAAGAATTACAAAATTTTGATATCTTAATGAAAAACATGCGGATGGCGAGCTTCTCGTCAATTCACCAAAACCATGAGACTTGCCTCATGGAATACCCGAGGCTTCGGTAACAAGTCGAGAGGTCGAATGGCTGGTGCTTTAGTCAACATCTTTCAGCTTCAATTTTTAGCAATTCAAGAAACGATGGTACAAGGTGTAACACAATTCACTCTCAATGAAGGTTTGGAAACATTATGCTTATGATGCGGTTCAAGTAAATGCCACAGGTAGATCGCGGGGCATGGTGTCCATTTGGAGAATCGACTTCTTTACTTTAATCAACTGTTGGAAGAAGAAACATTGGATTGCCACTATCATAAGATGGCACTCTGATACCAAACATGCCCAAACCGAATGGAATATGTATCTCACACTTCCACTTAATCAATATGAAGCACTCAAACATCACGATATGAATTCCTTCTTAGCAACTTCTAAACCATCTGATAATGAACCGGACCGAGTGGAGTGGACAGCCGATCCGAGTTCTTCTTATTCAGTGGCTGATGCGGTTCGAATCATTCTACAATCTGGTAATATTGCAACTCCAATGTGCCCTAAAGTAGTGTGGGGCAACAATGTCCCTTCCAAAATCATGATTTTTCATTGGTTGGAAATTAAGAAAAGCATCCCCGTTAGAGTTATACTATCACAAAGACATATTTTACCACCCAATCAATCTAAGTTATGTGCATGGTGTATGCGTAAGGAAGAAACAATCGAGCACTTACTATTGCATTGCAATTGGTCTTTCAAAATTTGAGCCGAATTATTTCATTGGTGGAATATTAAGTGGATTATTCCGAGATCGGTTGAAGTGTTTTCGTTGGATAGGTATCGTGGTATGGAAATAAAAACTTCAAAGTATTGGAAGATGATCGGGCCCACAACAATTTGGGCTATTTGGATCGCCCGCAACATCATCTTTAATGGCAAATTTACTTGTTATTTGGTCATCGTGCGGAATATCAAGTTAAAGGTCTTCTTATGGGCAACTAATCTCAAATTTTGTCACGGCTTACAATCTTATGTATGGGAGATAAATCCCTTTTTATTATGTATGTAGGCTTGTTTCGCCCCTAAATTTCTTTTTCCTAATCTCATAATCGAGCTAGCTTCCGTCATTGTATCTTTTGTTGAGGTTCTTCATTGTTTGAATGAAGACTTCTATTTATCAATACAATCAATTTTTTGGCAAAAAAAAAAGTTCTTGAAGAGCAAAAGTAGAAGTCAACATTGATGGGGATCTATAGTCTTATTGCTCTTTGATGTTGTAGGATTTAAGTTTTTTATTTTTTGAATAAATGGAGTTTTTGGTTTTGCGATATCAAGAAAGGAAAGTGAACGAGTGTTTGAATTGAGTGTTTTCAGGTATGGGGCAATGAAAATTTGATCATAGTTTTTTGATTTAGGTTTTGAAGAATTAATAACCTTTTTGTAAAGTGTTTAGGCTACTCAATGGTCATATACTTTTTATTTTGTCCCGATGTAGTCCATATACCCAAAAAAATACTATTATATGCCATAAACTTTTAAAAAGTGTATCGATGTAGTCCATAAGGTAACCTGTTACCGGCTAAACAGGTCACCTATTGTTTGCATCGATACGCTTTTGAAAGTTTATAGCCTACATCGATACACTTTTTGAAAGTACGTGAATTACATTAGTATTTTTTTTTTTTTTTTTTTTTTTTTGTGTATATAGACTATATCGGGACAAAAAAATTTTATACTTTTTTGAAGATCAACGGTTTAAAATCGATCAACCTTATTTATCAGGTCAATGGACTACATCGATACATTTTTTTAAAGTT
This sequence comes from Rutidosis leptorrhynchoides, assembly GCF_046630445.1. Taxonomy (NCBI): domain Eukaryota; kingdom Viridiplantae; phylum Streptophyta; class Magnoliopsida; order Asterales; family Asteraceae; genus Rutidosis; species Rutidosis leptorrhynchoides. Next base: position 405,517,624 of record NC_092336.1, read on the forward strand.
TATGGCCTATAATAGTAATTTTTTGGGTATATGGACTACATCGGGACAAAATAGAAAGTATATGACCCTTGAGTAGCCTTAATCTTTTTGTAAATATGGGTTTTAAAAATGAACAAAGGTAAAAATACAAATTTACCCTCACATAAATCCACAGGTTTAATGGATTTTTAACGAAATTTGAACAAACGGATCACGAGAACACCACTTTTAAAATACAACGATCAAGTACGTTAAAAAGAGTGACAAGGAAGCCAAATGCAAAATGGACTAAAATTAAGGGACCAACCGAGAAAAAAAGTCTAAATATTACGCATATAATTTATTCATTTATTTAGTTATTTATAGCCTAATTAGTGTGATTATTGTAAGCATTTGATTGATCAATGTATATTGTATAAAACCGAATGACTTTCTCACCTGACCGGATGGTCCTCTCCTACCTGGCCCAACCCCTCAATCCTATTAATCTTATTGTTTGAGTCATATATAATTGGCTCTATAATCGAGTCAACAACAAACTTTGATTTATTGGCGACTTGACTGCCGTATAGTTTAAGTTGAACTTCAGACATGTTTAAAATCGATGAAAATTTGATTCTACTATTTTCATGGCGTCTCATACTTTTTTTAAACCTACTTATGGGCTGGAGGTCCATTCGAAAGTAATATCTCCATTCATAGAACATTGCCAGAGAGGACTTTCTCTATTCTTGGGGTGTTTTACTCTGGGTAGGCAAATGTTTCTTTTTATTCTAGAATAGAGTAAGAATTGTCAACCTCTTATACTCCATACTTCACATATGTACGATTGAATTTTTTGTTGATGTTTGAAATTTTTTGTTGATGTTTGAGTCAAATGGGCTAGGGAGACTAGCTTCAATTCTTATTCCCATCTAATTTCTTTGTTTAACTAATACTAATGATATATGGAGTATAACGTAATAATAATTAATAATAATAATAACAATAACAATAATAATAATAATAATAATAATAATAATAATAATAATAATAATAATAATAATAATAATAATAATAATAATAATAATAATAATAATAATAATAATAATGTCTGTTAGTGAGAACTGGGAATGACCAAGAAGTTGCGTTATTATTGTTTTATTATCATTATATTCTATATACTAGTTTTATGAGCCCGTGCGTTGCACGGCGATTGTATAGATTATTTTTCGATAAAGTTAGTATTAACACTGATCAAATTTATACTCCATCCGTCCCCCTTTAAGTATCCACTAGTGATTTTCATAGTCTTTTGTTGTCAACTTTGACTGTATATATATACATATATATATATATATATATATATATATATATATATATATATATATATATATATATATATATATATATATATATATATATATATATATATATATATATATATATAAGATTTGATGAAAACTATATGAATGAATTGAGCTTATAAATGTGCTTTTATTAATATAATTTTCATCAAATATTATATAACACATGTAAATATATACGGTCAAAGTTGACATAGTTAGACTTTGAAAAGTCAACAGTGAACACTGATAGTGGGACGAAAGAAGTAATACATTAAATGAAAAACATCTTTATTATTGATAAAATTAGTATTTACAACATTAGTATTGAAACATTAGTATCATAAAAGTTAGTATTCAATATATCTACAATACAACAATCAGTTTTTCTCGTCGGAGAGTTTCTCGAACTTTGGTATCATAAAAATCCCCAGCAAAGTCTTCACATTTTTTAAACCACTAACACTATTTAATATCATAATATATTTTGAACATTTTAGCTCAATAGTAACAGCTTTAAATAACCCAACACCAACAACATTAACTAACTTAATAGCAACATAATTAATAAACAATATGATAATAACAACAGTAACTAAACATATAGTGATTCATTTATGAGCTCGTTCGTTAAAATACGTGTAGAATAGATAGCTATTATTATATATTTAAAGTTAATTTATATTTATTATAACTAACTGTGATACGTTTATGAGCCCGTTCATTTAAATATGCATGTGATAGTTAGTATTATATAGTTAAAAAGTTAAATTATAATTTTATTACTAGCTTAAGACCCGCAAAATTTGCGGGTTTCACTAATAAAAATTACAAAAATAATATTTATTTATGAGCACGTCAATTAAATCAACAAAAGTTGTGTATAAGAAACAAATCAAGTCAAAGATGGAAGTTGAACAAAATTGTATATATAAATAAATTAGAGTATAAAAAGATTGAATATAGCTAATGTTCAAACGCTTGATAAAAAAAATAACAATACGTGATCCATCATGAATGTTATGTCGGACATTAATAATACGTGTATCCAGTGTAGCACTTGTAGGACTCATCACCTGCCTACATGATACAAAAAATAATGATTAGACTTTTATATCAAACATCAAACACATATATGATATGACACATATAAACCAGAAAGTCATAACTTACCTTCTCAACTTATTTCAATTCACGACATACAACACATGATGATAAGTTTCACATGATGATACTTATCACCGGAATACAGTGATATTCATACATGAAAATGGTTGATCATAAGGGATGTCGTAGGGATGGAAAAAATACACGTACCCGATAAGAAAACCCGAAACCCGACATTTTTGGGCCGAGTTCGGGTCCAGGTCTAACGGGTCTGGGTCGAGTATGGGGACAGTTTTAATTTTTTCCCCGAGTTCGGGTTCGTGGATGGTTTTAAATACAAACCCGATTACCCGACCCATATGCCCGACTATCAAACCCGTATACCCGACCCATGTAAATTAAAATAATGATAATAATAATTATATAACTAATATTCAATATTCATATTTACTAATTCAATAATAAGAATAAGAATATAAGGTAGCTTTCAATTTCATGTTTAAATCAAAATAATACATTAACAGTAATGATAATGATTTTCATGTTTATACAATGAACTTCACATAAAGTGTGTATTTGAAGAGGAATCTGATGCATATTATTTTTTTGTTACAAGAAACTACCGAAAATGACTTAGACGGGGATCCCCGAAAATGAAATGTCCCGTTCTTATTGATTAAAAACGTTCCATATTAATTGATTTCGTTGCGAGGTTTTGACCTCTATATGAGACGTTTTTCAAAGACTGCATTCATTTTTAAAACAAACCATAACCTTTATTTCATAAATAAAGGTTTAAAAAGCTTTACGTAGATTATCAAATAATGATAATCTAAAATATCCTGTTTACACACGACCATTACATAATGGTTTACAATACAAATATGTTACATCGAAATCAGTTTCTTGAATGCAGTTTTTACACAATATCATACAAACATGGACTCCAAATCTTGTCCTTATTTTAGTATGCAACAGCGGAAGCTCTTAATATTCACCTGAGAATAAACATGCTTTAAACGTCAACAAAAATGTTGGTGAGTTATAGGTTTAACCTATATATATCAAATCGTAACAATAGACCACAAGATTTCATATTTCAATACACATCCCATACATAGAGATAAAAATCATTCATATGGTGAACACCTGGTAACCGACAATAACAAGATGCATATATAAGAATATCCCCATCATTCCGGGACACCCTTCGGATATGATATAAATTTCGAAGTACTAAAGCATCCGGTACTTTGGATGGGGTTTGTTAGGCCCAATAGATCTATCTTTAGGATTCGCGTCAATTAGGGTGTCTGTTCCCTAATTCTTAGATTACCAGACTTAATAAAAAGGGGCATATTCGATTTTGATAATTCAACCATAGAATGTAGTTTCACGTACTTGTGTCTATTTTGTAAATCATTTATAAAACCTGCATGTATTCTCATCCCAAAAATATTAGATTTTAAAAGTGGGACTATAACTCACTTTCACAGATTTTTACTTCGTCGGGAAGTAAGACTTGGCCACTGGTTGATTCACGAACCTATAACAATATATACATATATATCAAAGTATGTTCAAAATATATTTACAACACTTTTAATATATTTTGATGTTTTAAGTTTATTAAGTCAGCTGTCCTCGTTAGTAACCTACAACTAGTTGTCCACAGTTAGATGTACAGAAATAAATCGATAAATATTATCTTGAATCAATCCACGACCCAGTGTATACGTATCTCAGTATTGATCACAACTCAAACTATATATATTTTGGAATCAACCTCAACCCTGTATAGCTAACTCCAACATTCACATATAGAGTGTCTATGGTTGTTCCGAAATATATATAGATGTGTCGACATGATAGGTCGAAACATTGTATACGTGTCTATGGTATCTCAAGATTACATAATATATAATACAAGTTGATTAAGTTATGGTTGGAATAGATTTGTTACCAATTTTCACGTAGCTAAAATGAGAAAAATTATCCAATCTTGTTTTACCCATAACTTCTTCATTTTAAATCCGTTTTGAGTGAATCAAATTGCTATGGTTTCATATTGAACTCTATTTTATGAATCTAAACAAAAAAAGTATAGGTTTCTAGTCGGAAAAATAAGTTACAAGTCGTTTTTGTAAAGGTAGTCATTTCAGTCGAAAGAACGACGTCTAGATGACCATTTTAGAAAACATACTTCCACTTTGAGTTTAACCATAATTTTTGGATATAGTTTCATGTTCATAATAAAAATCATTTTCTCAGAATAACAACTTTTAAATCAAAGTTTATCATAGTTTTTAATTAACTAACCCAAAACAGCCCGCGGTGTTACTACGACGGCGTAAATCCGGTTTTACGGTGTTTTTCGTGTTTCCAGGTTTTAAATCATTAAGTTAGCATATCATATAGATATAGAACATGTGTTTAGTTGATTTTAAAAGTCAAGTTAGAAGGATTAACTTTTGTTTGCGAACAAGTTTAGAATTAACTAAACTATGTTCTAGTGATTACAAGTTTAAACCTTCGAATAAGATAGCTTTATATGTATGAATCGAATGATGTTAAGAACATCATTACTACCTTAAGTTCCTTGGATGAACCTACTGGAAAAGAGAAAAATGGATCTAGCTTCAATGGATCCTTGGATGGCTCAAAGTTCTTGAAGCAAAATCATGACACGAAAACAAGTTCAAGTAAGATCATCACTTGAAATAAGATTGTTATAGTTATAGAAATTGAACCAAAGTTTGAATATGATTATTACCTTGTATTAGAATGATAACCTACTGTAAGAAACAAAGATTTCTTGAGGTTGGATGATCACCTTACAAGATTGGAAGTGAGCTAGCAAACTTGAAAGTATTCTTGATTTTATGAAACTAGAACTTTTGGAATTTATGAAGAACACTTAGAACTTGAAGATAGAACTTGAGAGAGTTCAATTAGATGAAGAAAATTGAAGAATGAAAGTGTTTGTAGGTGTTTTTGGTCGTTGGTGTATGGATTAGATATAAAGGATATGTAATTTTGTTTTCATGTAAATAAGTCATGAATGATTACTCATATTTTTGTAATCTTATGAGATATTTCATGCTAGTTGCCAAATGATGGTTCCCACATGTGTTAGGTGACTCACATGGGCTGCTAAGAGCTGATCATTGGAGTGTATATACCAATAGTACATACATCTAAAAGCTGTGTATTGTACGAGTACGAATACGGGTGCATACGAGTAGAATTGTTGATGAAACTGAACGAGAATGTAATTGTAAGCATTTTTGTTAAGTAGAAGTATTTTGATAAGTGTATTGAAGTCTTTCAAAAGTGTATAAATACATATTAAAACACTACATGTATATACATTTTAACTGAGTCGTTAAGTCATCGTTAGTCGTTACATGTAAGTGTTGTTTTGAAACCTTTAGGTTAACGATCTTGTTAAATGTTGTTAACCCAATGTTTATAATATCAAAAGAGATTTTAAATTATTATATTATCATGATATTATGATGTACGAATATCTCTTAATATGATATATATACATTAAATATCGTTACAACGATAAACGTTACATATATGTCTCGTTTCAAAATCATTAAGTTAGTAGTCTTGTTTTTACATATGTAGTTCATTGTTAATATAATTAATGATATGTTTACTTATCATAATATCATGTTAACTATACATATAACCATATATATGTCATCATATAGTTTTTTTACAAGTTTTAACGTTCGTGAATCACCGGTCAACTTGGGTGGTCAATTGTCTATATGAAACCTATTTCAATTAATCAAGTCTTAACAAGTTTGATTGCTTAACATGTTGGAAACATTTAATCATGTAAATATCAATCTCAATTAATATATATAAACATGGAAAAGTTCGGGTCACTACAGTACCTACCCGTTAAATAAATTTCGTCCCGAAATTTTAAGCTGTTGAAGGTGTTGACGAATCTTCTGGAAATAGATGCGGGTATTTCTTCTTCATCTGATCTTCACACTCCCAGGTGAACTCGGGTCCTCTACGAGCATTCCATCGAACCTTAACAATTGGTATCTTGTTTTGCTTAAGTCTTTTAACCTCACGATCCATTATTTCGACGGGTTCTTCGATGAATTGGAGTTTTTCGTTGATTTGGATTTCATCTAACGGAATAGTGAGATCTTCTTTAGCAAAACATTTCTTCAAATTCGAGACGTGGAAAGTGTTATGTACAGCCGCGAGTTGTTGAGGTAACTCAAGTCGGTAAGCTACTGGTCCGACACGATCAATAATCTTGAATGGTCCAATATACCTTGGATTTAATTTCCCTCGTTTACCAAATCGAACAACGCCTTTCCAAGGTGAAACTTTAAGCATGACCATCTCTCCAATTTCAAATTCTATATCTTTTCTTTTAATGTCAGCGTAGCTCTTTTGTCGACTTTGGGCGGTTTTCAACCGTTGTTGAATTTGGATGATCTTCTCGGTAGTTTCTTGTATAATCTCCGGACCCGTAATCTGTCTATCCCCCACTTCACTCCAACAAATCGGAGACCTGCACTTTCTACCATAAAGTGCTTCAAACGGCGCCATCTCAATGCTTGAATGGTAGCTGTTGTTGTAGGAAAATTCTGCTAACGGTAGATGTCGATCCCAACTATTTCCGAAATCAATAACACATGCTCGTAGCATGTCTTCAAGCGTTTGTATCGTCCTTTCGCTCTGCCCATCAGTTTGTGGATGATAGGCAGTACTCATGTCTAGACGAGTTCCTAATGCTTGCTGTAATGTCTGCCAGAATCTTGAAATAAATCTGCCATCCCTATCAGAGATAATAGAGATTGGTATTCCATGTCTGGAGACGACTTCCTTCAAATACAGTCGTGCTAACTTTTCCATCTTGTCATCTTCTCTTATTGGCAGGAAGTGTGCTGATTTGGTGAGACGATCAACTATTACCCAAATAGTATCAAAACCACTTGCAGTCCTTGGCAATTTAGTGATGAAATCCATGGTAATGTTTTCCCATTTCCACTCCGGGATTTCGGGTTGTTGAAGTAGACCTGATGGTTTCTGATGCTCAGCTTTGACCTTAGAACACGTCAAACATTCTCCTACGTATTTAGCAACATCGGCTTTCATACCCGGCCACCAAAAATGTTTCTTGAGATCCTTGTACATCTTCCCCGTTCCAGGATGTATTGAGTATCTGGTTTTATGAGCTTCTCTAAGTACCATTTCTCTCATATATCCAAATTTTGGTACCCAAATCCTTTCAGCCCTATACCGGGTTCCGTCTTCCCAAATATTAAGATGCTTCTCCGATCCTTTGGGTATTTCATCCTTTAAATTTCCCTCTTTTAAAACTCCTTGTTGCGCCTCCTTTATTTGAGTAGTAATGTTATTATGAATCATTATATTCATAGATTTTACTCGAATGGGTTCTCTATCCTTCCTGCTCAAGGCATCGGCTACCACATTTGCCTTCCCCGGGTGGTAACGAATCTCAAAATCGTAATCATTCAATAATTCAATCCACCTACGCTGCCTCATATTCAGTTGTTTCTGATTAAATATGTGTTGAAGACTTTTGTGGTCGGTATATATAATACTTTTGACCCCATATAAGTAGTGCCTCCAAGTCTTTAATGCAAAAACAACCGCGCCTAATTCCAAATCATGCGTCGTATAATTTTGTTCGTGAATCTTCAATTGTCTAGACGCATAAGCAATCACCTTCGTTCGTTGCATTAATACACAACCGAGACCTTGCTTTGATGCATCACAATAAATCACAAAATCATCATTCCCTTCAGGCAATGACAATATAGGTGCCGTAGTTAGCTTTTTCTTCAATAACTGAAACGCTTTCTCTTGTTCATCATTCCATTCAAATTTCTTCCCTTTATGCGTTAATGCAGTCAAGGGTTTTGCTATTCTGGAAAAGTCTTGGATGAACCTTCTGTAGTAACCAGCTAGTCCTAAAAACTGGCGTATGTGTTTCGGAGTTTTCGGGGTTTCCCACTTTTCAACAGTTTCTATCTTTGCCGGATCCACCTTAATACCTTCTTTGTTCACTATGTGACCGAGGAATTGAACTTCTTCCAACCAAAATGCACACTTTGAAAACTTAGCGTACAATTCTTCATTCCTCAATACTTCTAACACCTTTCTCAAATGTTCACCGTGTTCTTGGTCATTCTTTGAGTAAATAAGTATGTCATCAATGAAAACAATGACAAACTTGTCAAGGTATGGTCCACACACTCGGTTCATAAGGTCCATGAACACAGCTGGTGCATTAGTTAAACCAAACGGCATGACCATAAACTCGTAATGACCGTAACGTGTTCTGAAAGCAGTCTTTGGAATATCATCTTCTTTCACCCGCATTTGATGATACCCGGAACGTAAGTCAATCTTTGAATAAACAGACGAGCCTTGTAGTTGATCAAATAAGTCGTCGATTCTCGGTAGTGGGTAGCGGTTCTTGATGGTAAGTTTGTTCAACTCTCGGTAGTCGATACACAACCTGAATGTACCATCTTTCTTCTTGACAAACAAAACAGGAGCTCCCCACGGTGATGTGCTTGGTCGAATGAAACCACGCTCTAAAAGTTCTTGTAATTGGCTTTGCAGTTCTTTCATCTCGCTGGGTGCGAGTCTGTAAGGAGCACGAGCTATTGGTGCAGCTCCTGGTACAAGATCTATTTGAAATTCAACGGATCGATGTGGGGGTAATCCCGGTAATTCTTTCGGAAATACATCGGGAAATTCTTTTGCAATGGGAACATCATTGATGCTCTTTTCTTCAGTTTGTACTTTCTCGACGTGTGCTAGAACAGCATAGCAACCTTTTCTTATTAGTTTTTGTGCCTTCAAATTACTAATAAGATGTAGCTTCGTGTTGCCCTTTTCTCCGTACACCATTAAGGGTTTTCCTTTTTCTCGTATAATGCGAATTGCATTTTTGTAACAAACGATCTCCGCTTTCACTTCTTTCAACCAGTCCATACCGATTATCACATCAAAACTCCCTAACTCTACTGGTATCAAATCAATCTTAAATGTTTCGCTAACCAGTTTAATTTCTCGATTCCGACATATATTATCTGCTGAAATTAATTTACCATTTGCTAATTCGAGTAAAAATTTACTATCCAAAGGCGTCAATGGACAACTTAATTTAGCACAAAAATCTCTACTCATATAGCTTCTATCCGCACCCGAATCAAATAAAACGTAAGCAGATTTATTGTCAATAAGAAACGTACCCGTAACAAGCTCCGGGTCTTCCTGTGCCTCTACCGCATTAATATTGAAAACTCTTCCACGGCCTTGTCCATTCGTGTTCTCCTGGTTCGGGCAATTTCTAATAATGTGGCCTGGTTTTCCACATTTATAACAAACTACATTGGCATAACTTGCTCCGACACTACTTGCTCCGCCATTACTCGTTCCGACACCATTTGTTCCTTTCGTTCTATTAACCCCTGGTCCGTAGACCTCACACTTCGCCGCGCTATGACCATTTCTTTTACACTTGTTGCAAAATTTGGTGCAGAACCCCGAGTGATTCTTTTCACACATTTGGCATAGTTGCTTCTGATTGTTGTTGTTGTTGCGGTTATTATTGTTGTTGGGATGATTGTTGTAGTTGCTGTTGTTGTTGTTGTTGTTGTTGTTGTTGTTGTTGGGCCGTTTGTTGTAGTTGCGATTGATGTTGCGATTGTTGGGATAATTGTTGCGATTATTGTTGTAATTGCTGTTGTTGTTGTATTGGTGATTCTTATCACCGTTTTCCTCCCACTTTCTTTTGACTTGCTTCACATTGGCCTCTTCAGCAGTCTGTTCTTTAATTCTTTCTTCAATCTGGTTCACTAGTTTGTGAGCCATTCTACATGCCTGTTGTATGGAGGCGGGCTCGTGTGAACTTATATCTTCTTGGATTCTTTCCGGTAATCCTTTCACAAACGCGTCGATCTTCTCTTCCTCATCTTCGAATGCTCCCGGACACAATAGGCACAATTCTGTGAATCGTCTTTCGTACGTGGTAATATCAAATCCTTGGGTTCGTAACCCTCTAAGTTCTGTCTTGAGCTTATTGACCTCGGTTCTGGGACGGTACTTCTCGTTCATCAAGTGCTTGAATGCTGACCACGGTAGTGCGTACGCATCGTCTTGTCCCACTTGCTCTAGATAGGTATTCCACCATGTTAACGCAGAACCTGTGAAGGTATGCGTAGCGTACTTTACTTTGTCCTCTTCAGTACACTTACTTATGGCAAACACCGATTCGACCTTCTCGGTCCACCGTTTCAATCCGATCGGTCCTTCGGTTCCATCAAATTCTAAAGGTTTGCAGGCAGTGAATTCTTTGTAGGTGCATCCTACACGATTTCCTGTACTGCTAGATCCAAAGTTATTGTTGGTATGTAGCGCAGCCTGTACTGCGGCTATGTTTGAAGCTAGAAAAGTACGGAATTCCTCTTCATTCATATTCACGGTGTGTCGAGTAGTCGGTGCCATTTCCTTCAAAATAGTTAAATGGAACAAGTTAATCATACAGAATATTAAGAGTAGTTAATAGTATTTCGTAGCATAATATGAACTCATTTATAAAAGCTTTTTCTTCATATTAGCGTTTTATAAGTTTAAATTCGGGTAGTACCTACCCGTTAAGTTCATACTTAGTAGCTAATATACAATTCAACTACTACAATTCTATATGAAAAACTGATTATAATAATATTTCGCGTTCAAACTTTTATACAATATTTTACAAACTTACAATACCGCTTATTTTACATAAAGCATGAAATATAGCACACAATAACTTTGATACAAGATAGTTGTGAAGACAATTCTAGCTAGTACACAAGTCGTTCAGCAAAGGCAATAAAGACACGTAATTCATACGTCCAGAAACAAGTCATGCATTCTGGTTTTACTAGGACTACTTCCCATCCTTGGTCTTGTGCAACATAACCGTTATGGCCGTTGATAAGACAGCGTGTTGTAACGTCATCAAAGGGACGAGGGTTACGTAATGTCCAACAGTCCCGTAATAATCTAAAAACCTCATTTCTTACCCCAATTACCGACTCCGTCACTTGTGGAAACGTTTTGTTTAATAGTTGTAGCCCGATGTTCTTGTTCTCACTTTGGTGAGAAGCGAACATTACTAATCCGTAAGCATAACATGCTTCTTTATGTTGCATGTTAGCCGCTTTTTCTAAATCACGAAGTCCAATATTCGGATATATTGAGTCAAAATAATTTCTTAACCCGTTGCGTAAAATAGCATTTGGGTTCCCCGCAATATATGCGTCAAAGTAAACACATCGTAACTTATGGGTTTTCCAATGTGATATCCCCCATCTTTCAAACGAAAGTCTCTTATAAACCAAGGCATTCTTGGAACGTTCTTCGAATGTCTTACAAACTGATCTCGCCTTAAATAGTTGTGCCGAAGAATTCTGGCCGACTCTAGACAAGATTTCATCAATCATGTCTCCGGGTAGGTCTCTTAAAATATTGGGTTGTCTATCCATTTTGTATTTTTAAACTGTAAAATAGACAAGAGTTAGATTCATAAAAAAAATACTTATTAATACAAGCAATTTTTACATATATCATAAAGCATAAGAACACTATATTCCATATATTACACCACACGAATACAACTATCTTATTCCGACTCGCTCGTTTCTTCTTCTTCGATTTTGGTTCTTTTTGCCAAGTTTCTAGGGATATATGATGTTCCCCTAATACGAACCGTCGTTGTCCACATTGGTTTAGAAAAACCTGGTGGTTTAGAGGTTCCCGGGTCATTGTTACAACTTAAGGACTTCGGGGGTTGACGATACATATAAAGTTCATCGGGGTTGGAATTAGATTTCTCTATTTTTATGCCCTTTCCCTTATTATTTTCTTTTGCCTTTTTAAATTCAGTTGGGGTAATTTCTATAACATCATCGGAATTCTCGTCGGAATCCGATTCATCGGAGAATTGGTAATCCTCCCAATATTTTGCTTCCTTGGCGGAAACACCATTGACCATAATTAACTTTGGTCGGTTGGTTGAGGATTTTCTTTTACTTAACCGTTTTATTATTTCCCCCACCGGTTCTATTTCTTCATCCGGTTCCGATTCTTCTTCCGGTTCCGATTCTTCTTCCGGTTCCGACTCTTCTTCCGGTTCCTCTTCGGGAACTTGTGAATCAGTCCACAAATTATTCCAATTTACATTTGACTCTTCATTATTATTAGGTGAGTCAATGGGACTTGTTCTAGAGGTAGACATCTATCACATAATATCAAACACGTTAAGAGATTAATATATCACATAATATTCATATGTTAAAAATATATAGTTTCCAACAAAAATGTTAAGCAATCATTTTTAAAGAAAACACGGTCGAAGTCCAGACTCACTAATGCATCCTAACAAACTCGATAAGACACACTAATGCAAATTTTCTGGTTCTCTAAGACCAACGCTCTGATACCAACTGAAATGTCCCGTTCTTATTGATTAAAAACGTTCCATATTAATTGATTTCGTTGCGAGGTTTTGACCTCTATATGAGACGTTTTTCAAAGACTGCATTCATTTTTAAAACAAACCATAACCTTTATTTCATAAATAAAGGTTTAAAAAGCTTTACGTAGATTATCAAATAATGATAATCTAAAATATCCTGTTTACACACGACCATTACATAATGGTTTACAATACAAATATGTTACATCGAAATCAGTTTCTTGAATGCAGTTTTTACACAATATCATACAAACATGGACTCCAAATCTTGTCCTTATTTTAGTATGCAACAGCGGAAGCTCTTAATATTCACCTGAGAATAAACATGCTTTAAACGTCAACAAAAATGTTGGTGAGTTATAGGTTTAACCTATATATATCAAATCGTAACAATAGACCACAAGATTTCATATTTCAATACACATCCCATACATAGAGATAAAAATCATTCATATGGTGAACACCTGGTAACCGACAATAACAAGATGCATATATAAGAATATCCCCATCATTCCGGGACACCCTTCGGATATGATATAAATTTCGAAGTACTAAAGCATCCGGTACTTTGGATGGGGTTTGTTAGGCCCAATAGATCTATCTTTAGGATTCGCGTCAATTAGGGTGTCTGTTCCCTAATTCTTAGATTACCAGACTTAATAAAAAGGGGCATATTCGATTTTGATAATTCAACCATAGAATGTAGTTTCACGTACTTGTGTCTATTTTGTAAATCATTTATAAAACCTGCATGTATTCTCATCCCAAAAATATTAGATTTTAAAAGTGGGACTATAACTCACTTTCACAGATTTTTACTTCGTCGGGAAGTAAGACTTGGCCACTGGTTGATTCACGAACCTATAACAATATATACATATATATCAAAGTATGTTCAAAATATATTTACAACACTTTTAATATATTTTGATGTTTTAAGTTTATTAAGTCAGCTGTCCTCGTTAGTAACCTACAACTAGTTGTCCACAGTTAGATGTACAGAAATAAATCGATAAATATTATCTTGAATCAATCCACGACCCAGTGTATACGTATCTCAGTATTGATCACAACTCAAACTATATATATTTTGGAATCAACCTCAACCCTGTATAGCTAACTCCAACATTCACATATAGAGTGTCTATGGTTGTTCCGAAATATATATAGATGTGTCGACATGATAGGTCGAAACATTGTATACGTGTCTATGGTATCTCAAGATTACATAATATATAATACAAGTTGATTAAGTTATGGTTGGAATAGATTTGTTACCAATTTTCACGTAGCTAAAATGAGAAAAATTATCCAATCTTGTTTTACCCATAACTTCTTCATTTTAAATCCGTTTTGAGTGAATCAAATTGCTATGGTTTCATATTGAACTCTATTTTATGAATCTAAACAAAAAAAGTATAGGTTTCTAGTCGGAAAAATAAGTTACAAGTCGTTTTTGTAAAGGTAGTCATTTCAGTCGAAAGAACGACGTCTAGATGACCATTTTAGAAAACATACTTCCACTTTGAGTTTAACCATAATTTTTGGATATAGTTTCATGTTCATAATAAAAATCATTTTCTCAGAATAACAACTTTTAAATCAAAGTTTATCATAGTTTTTAATTAACTAACCCAAAACAGCCCGCGGTGTTACTACGACGGCGTAAATCCGGTTTTACGGTGTTTTTCGTGTTTCCAGGTTTTAAATCATTAAGTTAGCATATCATATAGATATAGAACATGTGTTTAGTTGATTTTAAAAGTCAAGTTAGAAGGATTAACTTTTGTTTGCGAACAAGTTTAGAATTAACTAAACTATGTTCTAGTGATTACAAGTTTAAACCTTCGAATAAGATAGCTTTATATGTATGAATCGAATGATGTTAAGAACATCATTACTACCTTAAGTTCCTTGGATGAACCTACTGGAAAAGAGAAAAATGGATCTAGCTTCAATGGATCCTTGGATGGCTCAAAGTTCTTGAAGCAAAATCATGACACGAAAACAAGTTCAAGTAAGATCATCACTTGAAATAAGATTGTTATAGTTATAGAAATTGAACCAAAGTTTGAATATGATTATTACCTTGTATTAGAATGATAACCTACTGTAAGAAACAAAGATTTCTTGAGGTTGGATGATCACCTTACAAGATTGGAAGTGAGCTAGCAAACTTGAAAGTATTCTTGATTTTATGAAACTAGAACTTTTGGAATTTATGAAGAACACTTAGAACTTGAAGATAGAACTTGAGAGAGTTCAATTAGATGAAGAAAATTGAAGAATGAAAGTGTTTGTAGGTGTTTTTGGTCGTTGGTGTATGGATTAGATATAAAGGATATGTAATTTTGTTTTCATGTAAATAAGTCATGAATGATTACTCATATTTTTGTAATCTTATGAGATATTTCATGCTAGTTGCCAAATGATGGTTCCCACATGTGTTAGGTGACTCACATGGGCTGCTAAGAGCTGATCATTGGAGTGTATATACCAATAGTACATACATCTAAAAGCTGTGTATTGTACGAGTACGAATACGGGTGCATACGAGTAGAATTGTTGATGAAACTGAACGAGAATGTAATTGTAAGCATTTTTGTTAAGTAGAAGTATTTTGATAAGTGTATTGAAGTCTTTCAAAAGTGTATAAATACATATTAAAACACTACATGTATATACATTTTAACTGAGTCGTTAAGTCATCGTTAGTCGTTACATGTAAGTGTTGTTTTGAAACCTTTAGGTTAACGATCTTGTTAAATGTTGTTAACCCAATGTTTATAATATCAAAAGAGATTTTAAATTATTATATTATCATGATATTATGATGTACGAATATCTCTTAATATGATATATATACATTAAATATCGTTACAACGATAAACGTTACATATATGTCTCGTTTCAAAATCATTAAGTTAGTAGTCTTGTTTTTACATATGTAGTTCATTGTTAATATAATTAATGATATGTTTACTTATCATAATATCATGTTAACTATACATATAACCATATATATGTCATCATATAGTTTTTTTACAAGTTTTAACGTTCGTGAATCACCGGTCAACTTGGGTGGTCAATTGTCTATATGAAACCTATTTCAATTAATCAAGTCTTAACAAGTTTGATTGCTTAACATGTTGGAAACATTTAATCATGTAAATATCAATCTCAATTAATATATATAAACATGGAAAAGTTCGGGTCACTACAGTAAACCCGCGGGAAAACCCGTTAACCCAACAGTTAGTAATTAAATAGAGACCCGGCGGGTATGAGATCGGGTTTGGGAGTGAGTTTCTAATCGGGTTCAGGTCCGGGATTACCTATACCCGGCCCGATGCCATCCCTTCATGTCCCAAATATAGGTTTAAACCTACCTAGTTAATCATTATTGAAGGATTGGATATAACTAAAATTCAAACAGTTAATAGCAAAAGATAGTATTTAACAAATAGAAATGGTGTTTGTTGTTCACAGGGGAACTTATAAACAAAAAAACCAGCAATCATAAACAATCAAAGTTATTACTTCAGTCTCTTGAAGCATAAACGATAATTATACTTACCAACCTTCTTCCGACGTTATCTGTGGCCAAGATCACTTTAACTTCACCTCTTAAATCAAAACCATCCGGCTGGTTCAATAACTCTAACATGGTTCCCTAGATTTCACGTTCACCACCTAGTGAGCGTCGTACCTGCATAGGAAACATGATCTGACATCGTTTCTCTAACAAAGGTTATACTTTTTGGGAACAGCAAAATTCAAGGCAGTTAGCCATAAAAAATGGAATGCAGTATATATGTATGCAATCACCATAAAAAAAAAACAGAAAATTCATCAAGTAGACATGAATGCGCTAACATGTACCACAAAGTATAAGTAGGTTTACCAAATATATCATCAGACTTTAAGATAAATTTATGTTAACTTATCTAAGATAAATTTGTAAGATGTGCTTCACTGTACATATTTATTTTAACCTCGATCACCGGTGGAAAGCACCCTCTTTAGCTATCTTCTCCAAACGCCATACGTCATCACCCAAAGACGGGGCATTATGCCTAATATTAAAAAAAAGAAAAAGAAAAAAAAACATTATTCACAACATCTCAAACTCATTTTATACAAATTATATACAGTATTATATAGAGGACAATCAACTAAATGATATTAACTCGTCAGAGGTTGGATGTCTCACTCGATATGGTTCACCCAATCATGGTTTACACATCATGAAGGCAAAATATTAGATAATTCTTATTCTGGTTTTGCAAGTACAAATTTTACCAGAATATTTCAACTGTCAATAAATATTGAAGTGGAGAAATTTCAAAACTCTTTACTTATACATGGGTTGGCTTGGGTTACGTATGATCTGTAACGGATCAAATTGGTTCACTTAGCTAATTTTATCTGTCCTCCCCAAGTGAAGATACATACATTTACATAAACTTTCATATATAACTTACTTAAGACTGGGTAGATTATTATTATTATTATTATCTTTTGTTGATAAAAGAGCCTCTCTAAACATTCTTGCCCTACCTCAAATCAACCATGTAGCAACCCACTGTATAACTCTCTGTTATGGAATAGGCACCTTTAAAAGAAACAAAATACACAAATTAGTTTAACTAAATTGGAATGTTAGTGCCAAACTTTATATGATATGGAGATTCATTCTTAAATAGAATCTTAACATCATTACAATGAGATAAAAAAAATTAAAATACGATCATGCATATAGTCATTCTAACATTGACATTTTTACAAACACTTACAGTGCATTCATACTTGTAGGTAAACTAAAATGAATAAGATAACCATGTTTAGTACTACATAGACATCTAGATATATTTGAAGATGAATCGCCTTCAAGTGCAGTAACAATTATGAACTGAAAACATAGTCCTTTATCAAGAGATTTCAATAACATACCCTTAGCATCAATTTATCAACATATATGATTTATTACTCCAACAGTACCCCCACAATCCCATCAAACACGAGCATACAGAACTTAAATATCAACATAAACGATTTAGGAAAAAAAAATAGAAAAAAGCACAATAACCTTTGCTACGGAAGAAATTGATTCCTTCTTTATTACTTGCTTCCACTGGTAGGATGAAATGGAATGGGAATCTAGGTTACCATAATCTTTAGGTATAATTGAACTGACAGTTGCAGTGTTAATCGATTGTTGAACCTATTGTAGGGTTCGAATGAATCAGGTGATCAATTTAGGGTTCAGTTACGGAGTAATTTAGGGTTGGATAAAATAACGTGAATGAAAGAGATGAGGGTGACCCCTCAACTGTGATTTTCCTCCCGTATACTAATAATGTAAGGGTATTTAGGGTGTTTTAATTGGTAAATATGACTTATTGATCAATAAACATATACTCAAAAATCAATTCCTAATATATGTCAAAAAGAAAAAGAAACAAAAAATTTAAAACATGACACCTCATATATCCATGTTTATTTTTAACTTTTATAATAAGCATAGATATATTAGAGAAAAAATTAATATTGATCCATTCCTTAAATATCCACTCATTAGGTAAAATATTGAAATTAAAATAGTATTGAATTTCTTATATCATCATTTTGTTTATAGGCACGGACTATTTATTATGGAGTATTATTTAATGTTTTGCTATATTTTAGGAATTTCTTAAGTCAATTATATATTTGATAACTATTTATATCAATGATTTTATATAATATTATATTATATATTTTATAATTCATAATTTATTTTATAATATTTATGGATAATTGAGAGAGTTATTTTAGGTAGTTATTACTATTTAATTCAATTTAATTAAGAAAATGACACGTATGATGATTTATATCAGTTTAAATTAAATGAGAAAAAAACACATAGGATTATCTATTTCATTTTAATTGAGAATATGACATATAAGATTAGTATTTATATAATGTGTATAGATAGATAGATATAAATAAATATTATTAATAAGAGATTTTATCACTATTCAAATCTATCTATAGTTTCTATTAAAATCCTAAAATGATGATGTTATTATTAAGGTAATTCCTTTGTTAAAAAAAATCAAAAATAAAAAGAAAAAAATCTAAGCATGGTGGATGATGTCATTAATTTAAATAATTTTGAATTAAAATTAAATCTTATTAATTAATTATTATTATTATTAAATCTTATTAATTAATTATTATTATTAAATTTTATTAATAATTATTTTAATTATTAAAATTAAATAATTTTGAATTATTTTAATTAATTATTTTGAATTGAGTACTTTTATTAATAATTATTTTAATTATTAAAATTAAATAATTTTGAATTTATATTTTAATTTAAACAAGTTAGGCAGAAAGAAACAAATTCTAAATTTATATTTTAATTTATATTTTTAAAATAAAATGGCAATCAATATTATTTCTTATAATTGGATGTGGATTATTTAATATCATTTTAGGTGTTTGATGAAATGTTCAGCTGACGAGTTTCTTAGTTGGACTCTGTAGTTCCACGGGTCATTAAACTAAATAACTTTAGCATTTACGTTCACTTAATATCTAAAACATATCATTAAACTGTTTCGTTTAAACAAACCCGTGGTTCCACGGGTCATTTTACTAGTTGGTATTGTAATTACAAGTAATTTAAACAATGTTTAATTTATATAGCGTAATCATCTGTTCCCACAAACATTTTTTGCTTATATATAACTAGTCCGGATCCGGCCCGCGCATTGCGGCGGGGGTTTTCGGTCTGCATATTCATATTTAACGTAGCTTTATGTATTTACATAAGGGAAAATGGCCCATGTGTTAAGCGTCGTTGTAGGTGTCGTCGTCTTTCGTGTGTTTTAAAAATTGTCCAGTTCGAACGTAGTTAGTTTCGTTTGTTGATAAAATTATTTCAAGTCTAACGGTGATGTTGAGAAAATTTAAATCACGACGAGTAGGAAGATACGGGCTATCGTTGTGTTTAGCATTTTTTAAAAAGTGTCTGTTTCGAACGTACTTATTTTCGTTTTGTTCGTAAAATTATTTCGGGTCTGACGTTGCTTTCGGAAAAATTTAACTCGCGGCAAGCGGGAAGATACGGGCTGTCATTGTGTTTAGCGTTTTTTAAAAAGTGTCTGTTTCGAATGTAGTTAGTTTCGTTTTGTTTATAAAAGTATTCGAGTTTAACGGTATGGTCGGTGAAATTTAACTCGGTGCGAGGAGAAAGATACGGGCTGCCGAAGTTTGTGGGTGAAGTTTTTATTTTAAGTGAGATAATTTACATTTTATCCCCTGTAGTTCAGGGTAGTTTTTGTAAGTAGCTTGTAGTTGAGAGGGTATTTTGCAATTTTAGGAATGAGGTTTGGGTCAATGTAGTTTTGACCAATTTTTGTGAGAGGGGTGGGTTCCAAACGACAGGGATCCCCACCCCTTTTAGTGTAATAATAATAATAATAAAATAATAATAATAATAATAATAATAATAATAAAAATAATAATAATAAAATAATAATAATAATAATAATAATAATAATAATAATAATAATAATAATAATAATAATAATAATAATAATAATAATAATAATAATAATAATAATAATAATAATAATAATAATAGCGGAAGTATGACTTGTCGTTTTTGTTTACAATTTATGCTTCCTTCTCTATCGTTAGCCCGTGCAAAGCAAAACAAACTCTAGCTTCAATGGCATTACGGTAATAACAATGATGTGACGTTTATTTTTGATAGTGGGTTTTTCAATTGTTTCATATTAAAAGCAAGTGAAGTTGAACTTCGCTATTTTATTTGGGTTTTTAAATTGTTTACGATTTTCAATGTATAGTTAATATTAAAACTTTAAAATGATGACAGCATAATTAAATATTTTTCAAACTTAAGAAAATTAAAAAAAAAAATTACAAAAAACGTGAGAAAACTTGATGACGTCATTACCCTTTCATTTACGGAGGAGAAGCCTCATACACCTGGAGTATTATTTCCTCTTCCTCAAACATAATGTTTCGATGATTAAAAAGAACTGATTGATCCATGTGTCTAATTAAATCGTTTTCCAAAAATCATTCAAGAGATTTTGATATGTTGTTCCGAACTCAAGATTGAATTGGAGAACAACTATCTAACAATCAAGAATCCAAATTGGGAAGAACAGATTCTGAAATACGAAAGCTAGGGTTTATTTGGCTAAAGTCAATATTACAGAGTAAATGAGGAAGAAACATTTACAGTTACAAATTGAAAGCTGAAATCAACACAGACAAGCTCTACGCTACTTATACACTAATCAATTACAACAATACTAAACCGATTCCTATCTAATTCTTGTTATTGGTTTGAACTGGTATGTTGGCGCCCAAAAGTAGTTGAGGTTGACTTTGGTTGACCGTCACTAGTTCACCTCAGTCTCATGTGCCAGGCACGTGATCTCTTTTGAATTCATGTCACCTGCCTCTCACGTGCATCTGTAATTGATTCATATCATTACCCCCTTCTCAAAAACATCCTTGACCTCAAGGATGGGTGGAATTCAATTCAAAATCAAGGTATCGTTGAAGGAGATCGTCAGCCAACTCCCATGTAGCATCTTCTTCTGTTCCATTTTGCCACTGCACTAACACATACACCGCCACTCTATTGTTTTTCTTTACCATCTTTCGAGCTAGAACCTTAGATGGAATAGTAGCTAATAACCCATTGGGATCTAACCTAGGCATGACAGGTTGACCCACCGAAACAGGTCCTTTGTGCAATTTGAGTTGGGAAACGTGAAACACATGATGAATTTGAGCTGTTGCAGGTAACTGCAACTTGTAAGCGACCAATCCAATCTTAGCTATTATTTCAAATGGGCCATAATATTTTGGTGATAGCTTGTGGTGCTTATGTCCTCTCACAGTCATCTGCCTATATGGTTGTAACTTCACATACACCCAATCCTGCAATTGAAAAGACCTATCACTTCTGTGTTTATCTGCTTGATTCTTCATCCTGTCCTGTGCTCGTTTCAAGTGAAAATTTAGCACCTTTAAAGCCTCTGCTCTAGCTAAGAGTGATCTGTCAACAGCTTCCACCTGGCTATCTCCTTTAGTGTAAAAAATAGGAGTGGGTGGTGTTTGTCCATAAAGTATTTCATAAGGTGTGGCTGTGACAGAAGTATGGTAGTTAGTATTGTACCAATACTCAGCTAAATATAGCCATTTACTCCAATCTTGTGGTCTACCTCTAGTTATGCAATGAAGATAACATTCCAGGCACCTGTTAACCACTTCAGTCTGCCCATCAGACTGTGGGTGATAAGCTATAGACATTTGCAACTTAACCCTTAACATTTTGAACAATTGTTGCCAAAATGAGCTCAAAAAGACCTTATCTCTACCAGATACAATGCTCTTGGGTAGGCCATGTAGCTTGTAAACATTATTCATGAACTGTTCAGCCACTTGAGATGCAGTAAAAGGATGAGACATGGCCTGAAATAAGCATATTTACTGAGTCTGTCTACTACCATAAAAATAACAGTTTTACCACTTGAATTAGGTAACCCTTCAACAAAATCCATGGAGATATCATTCCATACTCTAGTTGGAATTGGAAGTGGTTGCAATAACCCTTGTCACGACCCTACTTTTTCCGTTATCTTTTACCGTTTATTATTTAACGTCCGTTAATTGTTATTCGTGCCACGTCATTTCTATGACCTATATTATTATTTTAGTAATAATATATTAATTATTATGTGTTAAATGAATATTTGTATTCATATTTTAAATCGTACGTTCATACGAGTCGTGGATTTCTATCCGGCGAATCTTTTCGGTTTTCAAACCAACGGTCAAGTTTTTGGGATTTTTAAATCCTAATTATTTTAAATTTGATATTTTAATGTCATATATTTATATATAGTGTTTATATATATTTTTCGTCGCGTATTTGTTATCTCTCCGAATTTTCAATCGCGTAGTCGTGTTTTCGCGTTTTTGGCTTCAATCGAGCGTTTGGGCCATAAGGAAATTATCATTTACCAAAGTTGGCCCACTTTTGGGGCCCTACCTACCCCATTCGGCCGAAACTCCCTAAGGGGGAGTGTTAGCTTTTGTTTTTCCCATTTGATTTTTAAAAGATCATTTTCCATTCTCTCATTTTAAACCTAATTTTATTTTTGTGAAAGTCTCTCCTCTCCCTCCACTCTTGGCCGTCGCCCTAGCAACCAATCATATTCATCTTCATCAAACAAGCTTGGATCATCAAATCAATTACATAAACGCGTTCCTCTCTTCGATCTCTACGCGCCTATACTCTTCAATTCTCGATTAGGGTATACACCCTAACCCTAGATGAAATGTCCCGTTCTTATTGATTAAAAATGTTCCATATTAATTGATTTCGTTGCGAGGTTTTGACCCCTATATGAGACGTTTTTCAAAGACTGCATTCATTTTAAAACAAACCATAACCTTTATTTCATCAATAAAGGTTTAAAAAGCTTTACGTAGATTATCAAATAATGATAATCTAAATTATCCTGTTTACACACGACCATTACATAATGGTTTACAATACAAATATGTTACAACAAAATAAGTTTCTTGAATGCAGTTTTTACACAATATCATACAAGCATGGACTCCAAATCTCGTCCTTATTTAAGTATGCGACAGCGGAAGCTCCTAGTATTCACCTGAGAATAAACATGCTTTAAACGTCAACAAAAATGTTGGTGAGTTATAGGTTTAACCTATATATATCAAATCGTAACAATAGACCACAAGATTTCATATTTCAATACACATCCCATACATAGAGATAAAAATCATTCATATGGTGAACACCTGGTAACCGACATTAACAAGATGCATATATAAGAATATCCCCATCATTCCGGGACACCCTTCGGATATGATATAAATTTCGAAGTACTAAAGCATCCGGTACTTTGGATGGGGCTTGTTGGGCCCGATAGATCTATCTTTAGGATTCGCGTCAATTAGGGTGTCTGTTCCCTAATTCTTAGATTACCAGACTTAATAAAAAGGGGCATATTCGATTTCGATAATTCAACCATAGAATGTAGTTTCACATACTTGTGTCTATTTTGTAAATCATTTATAAAACCTGCATGTATTCTCATCCCAAAAATATTAGATTTTAAAAGTGGGACTATAACTCACTTTCACAGATTTTTACTTCGTCGAGAAGTAAGACTTGGCCACTGGTTGATTCACGAACCTATAACAATATATACATATATATCAAAGTATGTTCAAAATATATTTACAATACTTTTAATATATTTTGATGTTTTAAGTTTATTAAGTCAGCTGTCCTCGTTAGTAACCTACAACTAGTTGTCCACAGTTAGATGTACAGAAATAAATCGATAAATATTATCTTGAATCAATCCACGACCCAGTGTATATGTATCTCAGTATTGATCACAACTCAAACTATATATATTTTGGAATCAACCTCAACCCTGTATAGCTAACTCCAACATTCACATATAGAGTGTCTATGGTTGTTCCGAAATATATATAGATGTGTCGACATGATAGGTCGAAACATTGTATACGTGTCTATGGTATCTCAAGATTACATAATATACAATACAAGTTGATTAAGTTATGGTTGGAATAGATTTGTTACCAATTTTCACGTAGCTAAAATGAGAAAAATTATCCAATCTTGTTTTACCCATAACTTCTTCATTTTAAATCCGTTTTGAGTGAATCAAATTGCTATGGTTTCATATTGAACTCTATTTTATGAATCTAAACAGAAAAATTATAGGTTTATAGTCGAAAAAATAAGTTACAAGTCGTTTTTGTAAAGGTAGTCATTTCAGTCGAAAGAACGACGTCTAGATGACCATTTTAGAAAACATACTTCCACTTTGAGTTTAACCATAATTTTTGGATATAGTTTCATGTTCATAATAAAAATCATTTTCCCAGAATAACAACTTTTAAATCAAAGTTTATCATAGTTTTTAATTAACTAACCCAAAACAGCCCGCGGTGTTACTACGACGGCGTAAATCCGGTTTTACGGTGTTTTTCGTGTTTCCAGGTTTTAAATCATTAAGTTAGCATATCATATAGATATAGAACATGTGTTTAGTTGATTTTAAAAGTCAAGTTAGAAGGATTAACTTTTATTTGCGAACAAGTTTAGAATTAACTAAACTATGTTCTAGTGATTACAAGTTTAAACCTTCGAATAAGATAGCTTTATATGTATGAATCGAATGATGTTATGAACATCATTACTAATTTAAGTTCCTTGGATAAACCTACTGGAAAAGAGAAAAGTGGATCTAGCTTCAATGGATCCTTGGATGGCTCGAAGTTCTTGAAGCAGAATCATGACACGAAAACAAGTTCAAGTAAGATCATCACTTGAAATAAGATTGTTATAGTTATAGAAATTGAATCAAAGTTTGAATATGATTATTACCTTGTATTAGAATGATAACCTACTGTAAGAAAAAAAGATTTCTTGAGGTTGGATGATCACCTTACAAGATTGGAAGTGAGCTAGCAAACTTGAAAGTATTCTTGATTTTATGAAACTAGAACTTTTGGAATTTATGAAGAACACTTAGAACTTGAAGATAGAACTTGAGAGAGATTAATTAGATGAAGAAAATTGAAGAATGAAAGTGTTTGTAGGTGTTTTTGGTCGTTGGTGTATGGATTAGATATAAAGGATATGTAATTTTGTTTTCATGTAAATAAGTCATGAATGATTACTCATATTTTTGTAATTTTATGAGATATTTCATGCTAGTTGCCAAATGATAGATCCCACATGTGTTAGGTGACTCACATGGGCTGCTAAGAGCTGATCATTGGAGTGTATATACCAATAGTACATACATCTAAAAGCTATGTATTGTACGAGTACGAATACGGGTGCATACGAGTAGAATTGTTGATGAAACTGAATGAGGATGTAATTGTAAGCATTTTTGCTAAGTAGAAGTATTTTGATAAGTGTATTTAAGTCTTTCAAAAGTGTATAAATACATATTAAAACACTACATGTATATACATTTTAACTGAGTCGTTAAGTCATCGTTAGTCGTTACATGTAAGTGTTGTTTTGAAACCTTTAGGTTAACGATCTTGTTAAATGTTGTTAACCCAATGTTTATAATATCAAATGAGATTTTAAATTATTATATTATCATGATATTATCATGTATGAATATCTCTTAATATGATATATATACATTAAATGTCTTTACAACGATAATCGTTACATATATGTCTCGTTTAAAAATCATTAAGTTAGTAGTCTTGTTTTTACATATGTAGTTCATTGTTAATATACTTAATGATATGTTTACTTATCATAGTATCATGTTAACTATATATATATCCATATATATGTCATCATATAGTTTTTACAAGTTTTAACGTTCGTGAATCACCGGTCAACTTGGGTGGTCAATTGTCTATATGAAACATATTTCAATTAATCAAGTCTTAACAAGTTTGATTGCTTAACATGTTGGAAACATTTAATCATGTAAATATCAATCTCAATTAATATATATAAACATGGAAAAGTTCGGGTCACTACAGTACCTACCCGTTAAATAAATTTCGTCCCGAAATTTTAAGCTGTTGAAGGTGTTGACGAATCTTCTGGAAATAGATGCGGGTATTTCTTCTTCATCTGATCTTCACGCTCCCAGGTGAACTCGGGTCCTCTACGAGCATTCCATCGAACCTTAACAATTGGTATCCTGTTTTGCTTAAGTCTTTTAACCTCACGATCCATTATTTCGACGGGTTCTTCGATGAATTGAAGTTTTTCGTTGATTTGGATTTCATCTAACGGAATAGTGAGATCTTTTTTAGCAAAACATTTCTTCAAATTCGAGACGTGGAAAGTGTTATGTACAGCCGCGAGTTGTTGAGGTAACTCAAGTCGGTAAGCTACTGGTCCGACACGATCAATAATCTTGAATGGTCCAATATACCTTGGATTTAATTTCCCTCGTTTACCAAATCGAACAACGCCTTTCCAAGGTGCAACTTTAAGCATGACCATCTCTCCAATTTCAAATTCTATATCTTTTCTTTTAATGTCAGTGTAGCTCTTTTGTCGACTTTGGGCGGTTTTCAATCGTTGTTGAATTTGGATGATCTTCTCGGTAGTTTCTTGTAGAATCTCCGGACCCGTAATCTGTCTATCCCCCACTTCACTCCAACAAATCGGAGACCTGCACTTTCTACCATAAAGTGCTTCAAACGACGCCATCTCAATGCTTGAATGATAGCTGTTGTTGTAGGAAAATTCTGCTAACGGTAGATGTCGATCCCAACTGTTTCCGAAATCAATAACACATGCTCGTAGCATGTCTTCAAGCGTTTGTATCGTCCTTTCGCTCTGCCCATCAGTTTGTGGATGATAGGCAGTACTCATGTCTAGACGAGTTCCTAATGCTTGCTGTAATGTCTGCCAGAATCTTGAAATAAATCTGCCATCCCTATCAGAGATAATAGAGATTGGTATTCCATGTCTGGAGACGACTTCCTTCAAATACAGTCGTGCTAACTTCTCCATCTTGTCATCTTCTCTTATTGGTAGGAAGTGTGCCGATTTGGTGAGACGATCAACTATTACCCAAATAGTATCAAAACCACTTGCAGTCCTTGGCAATTTAGTGATGAAATCCGTGGTAATGTTTTCCCATTTCCATTCCGGGATTTCGGGTTGTTGAAGTAGACCTGATGGTTTCTGATGCTCAGCTTTGACCTTAGAACACGTCAAACATTCTCCTACGTATTTAGCAACATCGGCTTTCATACCCGGCCACCAAAAATGTTTCTTGAGATCCTTGTACATCTTCCCCGTTCCAGGATGTATTGAGTATCTAGTTTTATGAGCTTCTCTAAGTACCATTTCTCTCATATCTCCAAATTTTGGTACCCAAATCTTTTCAGCCCTATACCGGGTTCCGTCTTCCCAAATATTAAGATGCTTCTCCGATCCTTTGGGTATTTCATCCTTTAAATTTCCCTCTTTTAAAACTCCTTGTTGCGCCTCCTTTATTTGAGTAGTAAGGTTATTATGAATCATTATATTCATAGATTTTACTCGAATGGGTTCTCTGTCCTTCCTGCTCAAGGCATCGGCTACCACATTTGCCTTTCCCGGGTGGTAACGAATCTCAAAGTCATAATCATTCAATAATTCAATCCACCTACGCTGCCTCATATTCAGTTGTTTCTGATTAAATATGTGTTGAAGACTTTTGTGGTCGGTATATATAATACTTTTGGCCCCATATAAGTAGTGCCTCCAAGTCTTTAATGCAAAAACAACCGCGCCTAATTCCAAATCATGCGTCGTATAATTTTGTTCGTGAATCTTCAATTGTCTAGACGCATAAGCAATCACCTTCGTTCGTTGCATTAATACACAACCGAGACCTTGCTTTGATGCGCCACAATAAATCACAAAATCATCATTCCCTTCAGGCAATGACAATATAGGTGCCGTAGTTAGCTTTTTCTTCAATAATTGAAACGGTTTCTCTTGTTCATCATTCCATTCAAATTTCTTCCCTTTATGCGTTAATGCAGTCAAGGGTTTTGCTATTCTGGAAAAGTCTTGGATGAACCTTCTGTAGTAACCAGCTAGTCCTAAAAACTGGCGTATGTGTTTCGGAGTTTTCGGGGTTTCCCACTTTTCAACAGTTTCTATCTTTGCCGGATCTACCTTAATACCTTCTTTGTTCACTATGTGACCGAGGAATTGAACTTCTTCCAACCAAAATGCACACTTTGAAAACTTAGCGTACAATTCTTCCTTCTTCAATACTTCTAACACCTTTCTCAAATGTTCACCGTGTTCTTGGTCATTCTTTGAGTAAATAAGTATGTCATCAATGAAAACAATGACAAACTTGTCAAGGTATGGTCCACACACTCGGTTCATAAGGTCCATGAACACAGCTGGTGCATTAGTTAAACCAAACGGCATGACCATAAACTCGTAATGACCGTAACGTGTTCTGAAAGCAGTCTTTGGAATATCATCTTCTTTCACCCGCATTTGATGATACCCGGAACGTAAGTCAATCTTTGAATAAACAGACGAGCCTTGTAGTTGATCAAATAAGTCGTCAATTCTCGGTAGTGGGTAGCGGTTCTTGATGGTAAGTTTGTTCAACTCTCGGTAGTCGATACACAACCTGAATGTACCATCTTTCTTCTTGACAAACAAAACAGGAGCTCCCCACGGTGATGTGCTTGGTCGAATGAAACCACGCTCTAAAAGTTCTTGTAATTGGCTTTGCAGTTCTTTCATCTCGCTGGGTGCGAGTCTGTAAGGAGCACGAGCTATTGGTGTAGCTCCTGGTACAAGATCTATTTGAAATTCAACGGATCGATGTGGGGGTAATCCCGGTAATTCTTTCGGAAATACATCGGGAAATTCTTTTGCAATGGGAACATCATTGATGCTCTTTTCTTCAGTTTGTACTTTCTCGACGTGTGCTAGAACAGCATAGCAACCTTTTCTTATTAGTTTTTGAGCCTTCAAATTACTAATAAGATGTAGCTTCGTGTTGCCCTTTTCTCCGTACACCATTAAGGGTTTTCCTTTTTCTCGTATAATGCGAATTGCATTTTTGTAACAAACGATCTCCGCTTTCACTTCTTTCATCCAGTCCATACCGATTATCACATCAAAACTCCCTAACTCTACTGGTATCAAATCAATCTTAAATGTTTCGCTAACCAGTTTAATTTCTCGATTCCGACATATATTATCTGCTGAAATTAATTTACCATTTGCTAATTCGAGTAAAAATTTACTATCCAAAGGCGTCAATGGACAACTTAATTTAGCACAAAAATCTCTACTCATATAGCTTCTATCCGCACCCGAATCAAATAAAACGTAAGCAGATTTATTGTCAATAAGAAACGTACCCGTAACAAGCTCCGGGTCTTCCTGTGCCTCTGCCGCATTAATATTGAAAACTCTTCCGCGGCCTTGTCCATTCGTGTTCTCCTGGTTCGGGCAATTTCTAATAATGTGGCCCGATTTTCCACATTTATAACAAACTACATTGGCATAACTTGCTCCGACACTACTTGCTCTGCCATTACTCGTTCCGACACCATTTGTTCCTTTCGTTCTGTTAACCCCTGGTCCGTAGACATCACACTTCGCCGCGCTATGACCATTTCTTTTACAATTGTTGCAAAATTTGGTGCAGAACCCCGAGTGATACTTTTCACACCTTTGGCATAGCTGCTTCTGATTGTTGTTGTTGTTGCGGTTATTATTGTTGTTGGGATGATTGTTGTAGCTGTTGTTGTTGTTGTTGTTGTTGTTGTTAGGCCGTTTGTTGTAGTTGCGATTGATGTTGCGATTGTTGGGATAATTGTTGCGATTATTGTTGTAATTACTGTTGTTGTTGTATTGGTGATTCTTATCACCGTTTTCCTCCCACTTTCTTTTGACTTGCTTCACATTGGCCTCTTCAGCAGTCTGTTCTTTAATTCTTTCTTCAATCTGGTTCACTAGTTTGTGAGCCATTCTACATGCCTGTTGTATGGAGGCGGGCTCGTGTGAACTTATATCTTCTTGGATTCTTTCCGGTAATCCTTTCACAAACGCGTCGATCTTCTCTTCCTCATCTTCGAATGCTCCCGGACACAATAGGCACAATTCTGTGAATCGTATTTCGTACGTGGTAATATCAAATCCTTGGGTTCGTAACCCTCTAAGTTCTGTCTTGAGCTTATTGACCTCGGTTCTGGGACGGTACTTCTCGTTCATCAAGTGCTTGAATGCTGACCACGGTAGTGCGTACGCATCGTCTTGTCCCACTTGCTCTAGATAGGTATTCCACCATGTTAACGCAGAACCTGTGAAGGTATGCGTAGCGTACTTCACTTTGTCCTCTTCAGTACACTTACTTATGGCAAACACCGATTCAACCTTCTCGGTCCACCGTTTCAATCCGATCGGTCCTTCGGTTCCATCAAATTCCAAAGGTTTGCAGGCAGTGAATTCTTTGTAGGTGCATCCTACACGATTTCCTGTACTGCTAGATCCAAGGTTATTGTTGGTATGTAGCGCAGCCTGTACTGTGGCTATGTTTGAAGCTAGAAAAGTACGGAATTCCTCTTCATTCATATTCACGGTGTGTTGAGTAGTCGGTGCCATTTCCTTCAAAATAGTTAAATGGAACAAGTTAATCATACAGAATATTAAGAGTAGTTAATAGTATTTCGTAGCATAATATGAACTCATTTATAAAAGCTTTTTCTTCATCTTAGCGTTTTATAAGTTTAAATTCGGGTAGTACCTACCCGTTAAGTTCATACTTAGTAGCTAATATACAATTCAACTACTACAATTCTATATGAAAAACTGATTATAATAATATTTCGCGTTCAAACTTTTACACAATATTTTACAAACTTACAATACCGCTTATTTTACATATAGCATGAAATATAGCACACAATAAATTTGATACAAGATGGTTGTGAAGATAATTCTAGCTAGTACACAAGTCGTTCAGCAAAGGCAATAAAGACACTTAATTCATACGTCCAAAAACAAGTCATGCATTCTGGTTTTACTAGGACTACTTCCCATCCTTGGTCTTGTGGAACATAACCGTTATGGCCGTTGATAAGACAGCGTGTTGTAACGTCGTCAAAGGGACGAGGGTTACGTAATGTCCAACAGTCCCGTAACAATCTAAAAACCTCATTTCTTACCCCAATTACCGACTCCGTCACTTGTGGGAACGTTTTGTTTAATAGTTGTAGCCCGATGTTCTTGTTCTCACTTTGGTGAGAAGCGAACATTACTAATCCGTAAGCATAACATGCTTCTTTATGTTGCATGTTAGCCGCTTTTTCTAAATCACGAAGTCCAATATTCGAATATATTGAGTCAAAATAATTTCTTAACCCGTTGCGTAAAATAGCATTTGGGTTCCCCGCAATATATGCGTCAAAGTAAACACATCGTAACTTATGGGTATCACAATGTGATATCCCCCATCTTTCAAATGAAAGTCTCTTATAAACCAAGACATTCTTGGAACGTTCTTCGAATGTCTTACAAACTGATCTCGCCTTAAATAGTTGTGCCAAAGAATTCTGACCGACTTTAGACAAGATTTCATCAATCATGTCTCCGGGTAGGTCTCTTAAAATATTGGGTTGTCTATCCATTTTGTGTTTTTATACTGTAAAATTGACAAGAGTTAGATTCATAAAAAAAATACTTATTAATACAAGCAATTTTTACATATATCATAAAGCATAAGCACACTATATTACATATATTACACCACACGAATACAACTATCTTATTCCGACTCGCTTGTTTCTTCTTCTTCGGTTTTGGTTCGTTTTGCCAAGTTTCTAGGGATATATGATGTTCCCCTAATACGAGCCGTCGTGATCCACATTGGTTTAGAAAAACCTGGTGGTTTAGAGGTTCCCGGGTCATTGTTACAACTTAAGGACTTCGGGGGTTGACGATACATATAAAGTTCATCGGGGTTGGAATTAGATTTCTTTATTTTTATGCCCTTTCCCTTATTATTTTCTTTTTCCTTTTTAAATTCAGTTGGGGTAATTTCTATAACATCATCGGAATTCTCGTCGGAATCCGATTCATCGGAGAATTGGTAATCCTCCCAATATTTTGCTTCCTTGGCGGAAACACCATTGACCATAATTAACCTTGGTTGGTTGGTTGAGGATTTTCTTTTACTTAACCGTTTTATTATTTCCCCCACCGGTTCTATTTCTTCATCCGGTTCCGATTCTTCTTCCGGTTCCGACTCTTCTTCCGGTTCCTCTTCGGAAACTTGTGAATCAGTCCACGAATCATTCCAATTTACATTTGACTCTTCATTATTATTAGGTGAG
This sequence comes from Rutidosis leptorrhynchoides, assembly GCF_046630445.1. NCBI lineage: Eukaryota > Viridiplantae > Streptophyta > Magnoliopsida > Asterales > Asteraceae > Rutidosis > Rutidosis leptorrhynchoides. Next base: position 405,550,540 of record NC_092336.1, read on the forward strand.
TCAATGAGACTTGTTCTAGAGGTAGACATCTATCACATAATATCAAACGCGTTAAGAGATTAATATATCACATAATATTCACATGTTAAAAATATATAGTTTCCAACAAAATTTGTTAAGCAATCATTTTTCAAGTAAACACGGTCGAAGTCCAGACTCACTAATGCATCCTAACAAACTCGATAAGACACACTAATGCAAAATTCTGGTTCTCTAAGACCAACGCTCGGATACCAACTGAAATGTCCCGTTCTTATTGATTAAAAATGTTCCATATTAATTGATTTCGTTGCGAGGTTTTGACCCCTATATGAGACGTTTTTCAAAGACTGCATTCATTTTAAAACAAACCATAACCTTTATTTCATCAATAAAGGTTTAAAAAGCTTTACGTAGATTATCAAATAATGATAATCTAAATTATCCTGTTTACACACGACCATTACATAATGGTTTACAATACAAATATGTTACAACAAAATAAGTTTCTTGAATGCAGTTTTTACACAATATCATACAAGCATGGACTCCAAATCTCGTCCTTATTTAAGTATGCGACAGCGGAAGCTCCTAGTATTCACCTGAGAATAAACATGCTTTAAACGTCAACAAAAATGTTGGTGAGTTATAGGTTTAACCTATATATATCAAATCGTAACAATAGACCACAAGATTTCATATTTCAATACACATCCCATACATAGAGATAAAAATCATTCATATGGTGAACACCTGGTAACCGACATTAACAAGATGCATATATAAGAATATCCCCATCATTCCGGGACACCCTTCGGATATGATATAAATTTCGAAGTACTAAAGCATCCGGTACTTTGGATGGGGCTTGTTGGGCCCGATAGATCTATCTTTAGGATTCGCGTCAATTAGGGTGTCTGTTCCCTAATTCTTAGATTACCAGACTTAATAAAAAGGGGCATATTCGATTTCGATAATTCAACCATAGAATGTAGTTTCACATACTTGTGTCTATTTTGTAAATCATTTATAAAACCTGCATGTATTCTCATCCCAAAAATATTAGATTTTAAAAGTGGGACTATAACTCACTTTCACAGATTTTTACTTCGTCGGGAAGTAAGACTTGGCCACTGGTTGATTCACGAACCTATAACAATATATACATATATATCAAAGTATGTTCAAAATATATTTACAATACTTTTAATATATTTTGATGTTTTAAGTTTATTAAGTCAGCTGTCCTCGTTAGTAACCTACAACTAGTTGTCCACAGTTAGATGTACAGAAATAAATCGATAAATATTATCTTGAATCAATCCACGACCCAGTGTATACGTATCTCAGTATTGATCACAACTCAAACTATATATATTTTGGAATCAACCTCAACCCTGTATAGCTAACTCCAACATTCACATATAGAGTGTCTATGGTTGTTCCGAAATATATATAGATGTGTCGACATGATAGGTCGAAACATTGTATACGTGTCTATGGTATCTCAAGATTACATAATATACAATACAAGTTGATTAAGTTATGGTTGGAATAGATTTGTTACCAATTTTCACGTAGCTAAAATGAGAAAAATTATCCAATCTTGTTTTACCCATAACTTCTTCATTTTAAATCCGTTTTGAGTGAATCAAATTGCTATGGTTTCATATTGAACTCTATTTTATGAATATAAACAGAAAAAGTATAGGTTTATAGTCGAAAAAATAAGTTACAAGTCGTTTTTGTAAAGGTAGTCATTTCAGTCGAAAGAACGACGTCTAGATGACCATTTTAGAAAACATACTTCCACTTTGAGTTTAACCATAATTTTTGGATATAGTTTCATGTTCATAATAAAAATCATTTTCCCAGAATAACAACTTTTAAATCAAAGTTTATCATAGTTTTTAATTAACTAACCCAAAACAGCCCGCGGTGTTACTACGACGGCGAAAATCCGGTTTTACGGTGTTTTTCGTGTTTCCAGGTTTTAAATCATTAAGTTAGCATATCATATAGATATATAACATGTGTTTAGTTGATTTTAAAATTAAAGTTAGAAGGATTAACTTTTATTTGCGAACAAGTTTAGAATTAACTAAACTATGTTCTAGTGATTACAAGTTTAAACCTTCGAATAAGATAGCTTTATATGTATGAATCGAATGATGTTATGAACATCATTACTAATTTAAGTTCCTTGGATAAACCTACTGGAAAAGAGAAAAGTGGATCTAGCTTCAATGGATCCTTGGATGGCTCGAAGTTCTTGAAGCAGAATCATGACACGAAAACAAGTTCAAGTAAGATCATCACTTGAAATAAGATTGTTATAGTTATAGAAATTGAATCAAAGTTTGAATATGATTATTACCTTGTATTAGAATGATAACCTACTGTAAGAAAAAAAGATTTCTTGAGGTTGGATGATCACCTTACAAGATTGGAAGTGAGCTAGCAAACTTGAAAGTATTCTTGATTTTATGAAACTAGAACTTTTGGAATTTATGAAGAACACTTAGAACTTGAAGATAGAACTTGAGAGAGATTAATTAGATGAAGAAAATTGAAGAATGAAAGTGTTTGTAGGTGTTTTTGGTCGTTGGTGTATGGATTAGATATAAAGGATATGTAATTTTGTTTTCATGTAAATAAGTCATGAATGATTACTCATATTTTTGTAATTTTATGAGATATTTCATGCTAGTTGCCAAATGATAGATCCCACATGTGTTAGGTGACTCACATGGGCTGCTAAGAGCTGATCATTGGAGTGTATATACCAATAGTACATACATCTAAAAGCTATGTATTGTACGAGTACGAATACGGGTGCATACGAGTAGAATTGTTGATGAAACTGAATGAGAATGTAATTGTAAGCATTTTTGTTAAGTAGAAGTATTTTGATAAGTGTATTGAAGTCTTTCAAAAGTGTATAAATACATATTAAAACACTACATGTATATACATTTTAACTGAGTCGTTAAGTCATCGTTAGTCGTTACATGTAAGTGTTGTTTTGAAACCTTTAGGTTAACGATCTTGTTAAATGTTGTTAACCCAATGTTTATAATATCAAATGAGATTTTAAATTATTATATTATCATGATATTATCATGTATGAATATCTCTTAATATGATATATATACATTAAATGTCTTTACAACGATAATCGTTACATATATGTCTCGTTTAAAAATCATTAAGTTAGTAGTCTTGTTTTTACATATGTAGTTCATTGTTAATATACTTAATGATATGTTTACTTATCATAGTATCATGTTAACTATATATATATCCATATATATGTCATCATATAGTTTTTACATGTTTTAACGTTCGTGAATCACCGGTCAACTTGGGTGGTCAATTGTCTATATGAAACATATTTCAATTAATCAAGTCTTAACAAGTTTGATTGCTTAACATGTTGGAAACATTTAATCATGTAAATATCAATCTCAATTAATATATATAAACATGGAAAAGTTCGGGTCACTAGACTAGATTTTTAATTTTTTATATATTTTACTGATTTTATACGTTATTATGATTGTATGATGATTATATGTTATTGTATTTTTGATAGTATGCGTAGAAATGCTCGTTAATTCATGTTTTCGGTTTGATTGTTTTGGGACAGCAGCTTGTTTGATTAATTCTGTGAACATAACTGATATAAAAGTGAAATTAAAGTGTTTAGATGAGTTCCTCTCATCAAGACATTGATTTTAGACCCTGGATTCATGTTATTTCGATTCCCGGAACTTAAGTTATGATTAAAATGGTGTTTTCATGAAATCAAAACATAAAAACGAATGTGTTCAGGTTTGGTCCAACTTTGTGACCACTTTTGGAGTCTCTAGGGTGTACTAGTGTGTTAGGATTGATGATTGGATGAACATTCATGTTCGGTCATCGAAATCCGAGCCACGGATCACCCGGTATGACTAAAACATGTTTTTGATCGGATTAAAGTCCCAAGTTGAATTAGGGCTGTTGGTCATGACTTTGGGGCTTTCCTTGGGGTGTTCTTGAGTGAACTAATATGTCGGGTGGTTTGGTTAGGCGAGGATATATATAAGACTCGCCGAAAACCGACACCCGGGGCTCAAGTTATGACCCGATGAACTTGTAATTAAAACTTATGGTTATAACATCTAACTTATGATATAAAATAATGATTTTCATTATCATTAAATTACTTATGATATAAAAGTGATTGATTAAATTTAAGACTTATGGTATACATATTTATTATATCATTATTAATTACTTTTTGATTAATGAAACTTTTAATTAAACTTATGATTAATAATACTTTTATTATTAATGAAAAATACTTATGGTAAGTATTAAACTTATGTTATGAGATTATTATAATAAGACTTATAATAAAGATTAATTAATTATTTAATTATTATAAGGCTTAATTATTATTTAATTATAATTTAATTATTAAATACTTATGATTTAATAATTTTAATTAAAACTTATGATATGATTAATAATTCATTATTAATTAATAATACTTATGATATGATAAAAAAATTATTATTAATTAATAATACTTATGTTATGATTAATATTTAATTAATTAATTAAATACTTATGTTATATTAATTATATCATTTCAACTTATGTTAACTTTAATAATTCATTTTAATTTAATTAAACTTATGATATGACATGATTATACATATATGACTTTAAATAAAATTATAACTTATATTATTAATATAAGTTATACTTTAAAATTCAATGTTGACTATGTTTGACCAAGGTTGACTTTTGAGTTGACTTTCGGTTGACTTTGACTTTCAGTTGACTTTTGTTGACTTTCTAATTAAGGAAACTTTCCTAACTTATAAACTTTCCAAAAATAGCAACTTTCTAAATATGGAAACTTTCCAAAAATAGAAACTTTCTAAAAATAAAAACTATCCTAAAATATAAACTTTCCTAAAATAGAAACTTTCCTAAAATAGAAACTTTTCTAAAATAGAAACTTTCCAAAAATGGAAACCTGCTAAAAATAGAAACTTTCTAAAAATAGAAAGTACGTGTCCTTACGTTGTTCTGATCAAACCGAAGCATACTGATTACTTGCAACAAGTACTATATCTATCACACTAAGACTTGACCTAAGTTAGTTATTTATATCGACCTGCTTTATTGCTAGGTTGGCGTTGTGATCATTCTTGATCACTTTACTTCGTGCAGTTCACGTTTTCTGTGATATTATTTCATTTTCGTTAAGGTGAGTTATAGTCCCATTTTTTTATTTGATATCTTTTGGGATGAGAATACATGCATTTTATTTTTTTATATTGGACACAAGTGGAAGTTGGTTTAAGTTATTCATTGTGAGTTGAACGAAAATATTCCCTAGCCTGGTAACTGTAATCAGTAGTTTCTAGTGGTGAACGCGAATCCTATGGATAGATCTATCGGGTTTGACAATCCCATTTTGTGCTAGTCGCGCTAGCAATGTTTGAAGACGGAATGTATTAGTACTTCATAATTATTTGAAGATACACATGTTCAGTGTATATTGTGTTTGGTAAGGGTGAAATTGGTTAAGTGGTTACCAGGTGGCTCACGGGTTAATGAAATAATGTTTTATATGTTTTCGAGCATATAATTTTTGTGGTCCAAAATAAGGCTTTATGTTTTCAAACATAAATTTTTACTGTTTAAATTAAATATTATTTGCAAAATATTAAACCTATAATTCACTCAATATTTTTGTTGACAGTTACTCGCATGTTTTATTCTCAGGTTCATGATTGATTGCTTCCGCTGTGCTTAGAGAGTCTGCATATTTATGATGACAGCTTTTGTTAAACATTAACTTGCATTCTATTTTGATAAACTAAATTGTTGACTTTGTTTTGGTCAACTTTTGGTTAGGTACTTATGTATAGTTTTTCTAAACTTACATATTTTGGGTAGGTTTCCTTTATAGGAAATCATTTTTAAATAAAGAATGCAAGGTTATTTATTAAATTCATTTAGAGTTATGATCAAGATGTGGGGCCAAGATAACGATGGTCATCAAGTGTACTTTTGTGATGACCCGGGAATTTCCGACCAAATTTAAACTTTAATCTTTATATGATTCCGACACGATAAGCAAAAAAAATCTGTAATATTGAGTCTCAAAAAGTTCGAAACTATATTCATGTAATCAATTACCCTTTGACTATGCTCAACGATTCACGAACATTTGTGTATAAATAGAAATGTAGATATATATGAATTCTATACATAAGTAGTATTACATATACTGTAAGATATAAATATTAAAGATTCATTAAATTGCATAATTGAGAGATATGATATAATAAATGGTATTATATAATATGTAATTACAAGCTAAAGTATAATTGCTATATTATTATCATTACTTGCATTATTAATATTTGTATCATTAATATTATTATGTAAAGTGTATATATATATATATATATATATATATATATATATATATATATATATATATATATGAAATTTGATATATTATTATTATTATTAGTATCATTGTTATTATTAATAAAAGTAGTATAATTAGTATTATTGTTAATAATAATATTATTGTTATATAGTTCATAATGATTATTATTATTATCATTAGTAATAATATTATTACTAATACAATTATATTTGTATTACGATATTTTTTTAATATTAAAGAGTATTATGATTGTAATTACATTTATTAATAAGATTAATTATAATCTATAAATATAAATATTATTGTAAGAATAATTAAAAGTATAACATAGTTTTAATTTAATTATCATTAGTTATCATTATTATTAAAAATTTCATTGTTTATATTGTTATTAATAATTATCATAATCCTTGTTATTAATATTAAGTATTCATTATCATTATTTTTAATATTATAAGAATTATCATTTATATTGTTATTACTAATATTATCATTGTTATTATAATGATTTTAGTTGTTAATATGATTATTATTATTATTAGTATTAATTTGATATTATTAATTAATATCATTATTATTAATTTTATTATTTTTACCAACTAGTTAACAATATTATAATTATTAAAAAAATTAATTATTAAAATTAAGTTAAAGGATATAGAATGAGATACAGATCGAAATTTAGATGTCATATTCATTGAACTGTAGTTACTCCTTGTTTTTATCTCCAATCCGTTAGAGGTCAGTGTCAATTATCAATACAATACAAATCTAGTGCAAATTGATCGTACCAATCTGATAAAGATCACATTAGGCTTTTCTATTTTTTTTTATTTTGTTTATTTCCTGATTACTATAACCTGTCGACACCAGTTGGATATAAAACGAGAATTTTTACTGAGATATTTCTACACACAATCAACATTATATCCTAAACATTAATTATCAATTCTTACAGCAATTATTTATTCGATTTTCAATTTAAAGGTTCACGAATAACAGACAGTCCCTGTTTTGCTTTTGTTATTTTTAATTTAATAATTTTGAAATCAATTTCAAAAACTATTACTGAGGTCTTGTTAGGAATCTAATACTCAAACTATCTGCAAGTTTTTAATTTTTAATTCCTTGTATCGGTCTCGAATTTGCAAGTCAAAGTTTTAAATTGAAAATGTCAAACCATGTTCTTCAATCAAATTCAAATTTTCTGTTATGATTTAAGATAAATTGAGGGTTCCTATAGTTTCTAGGAATGATTTTAAATCTATTTCATGTTAGAAGTTTCTTTTAAAACGAACTAGGATTTGAAAATGGGTTTGGAGTTCATCATCGTGTTCTTCATTCTGCTGTAGCCTGATTTTTTTTTTCCTAATTTCGATTTCTGTTGATCAAACACACATCCATTAGGTCTGTTGTCACGTTTATTACAAGTCTTAAATAAATTCTTTGTTGTTGAAATTGCTTCCGGTCGAATTAAAGTGAAGAAGAAGAACAACATAGGTAGACATATTATATTTATATATCTGGGTTATACAACAGAAAAATCGAAATGGTTGGTTGGTTTGAGGGTGTTTTGGGTTAAGTGAAGGATCGCGGGTTCGAGCCCGGTTTGGGCCATTCTTTTTAAAACAAACTTTTGAGGTAGTTTCCTAATTTAATTATTACTTTTATTATTATCATTATCTCATTGTTATTATTATTATATATTATATATTATTATTATTATTATTATTATTATTATTATTATTATTATTATTATTATTATTATTATTATTATTATTATTATTATTATTATTATTATTATTATTATTATTAAGTAATATTAATAATAAGATTTTTAGTTGAATTAATATTATTATCATTATTGTTAAAGTTACAACTATGATTATTATTATTAAGCATATTATACAGTTATGAACTAAATATGGATATCATGAAAAACCTTATGATTTTGAATGAGATAGTGTGTTGATAAATATAAGATTTAATTTGATTAGGATATAAATAATAAAACTATGGTCGTATAAATTATAAACAAAGTATCTATCTATATATATATATATATATATATATATATATATATATATATATATATATATATATATATATATATATATATATATATATATATATATATATATGTACGTATAGATATAAAACCGTTAAGTACTTAAGATATTAATAACTATTATTATTGGTAATATAATTATTATTATTACAACTAATATTATTATTATTAACATAAATGCCATTTTTAACAATATCGTTATTATTATTAGTATTATCGATATTAAGAAAGTATTATTATTAGGATTACCACTAGTAATAAAATTGTTATAATTATTATTATTATGAAGTATTATGAAATGATATCAAAATTATTAATTTTATTACCATTATTATTAAATTATCAATCTTATTAAAACTACTAATGTTATCATTATATTTAATATTAGTATTATCATTATATTACTTCAAATATTATCTTAGTATTATTAAAATACTGTTTTAACAAACAAAATGATTTACATATATATATAATTATATAAATATATTTAATATATAAAACATAACAAACTTAATATCTTATTTAATTAAAATATATATAATAAATACACAGAACATATAAGTTATTAACATAAAAACGATATAACTAAGAAAGTTATATATATATATATATATATATATATATATATATATATATATATATATATATATATATATATATATATATATATATATATATATATATATATATTATTCGATTACGATTATGTGTATTAATATATATACACAAATGATATAGATTCATGAATCCGAGGTCAACCCTATACTTGTTCAATGTCGTTCTATGTATTTTTACTACAAAATACATTAGGTGAGTTCATTTGCTCCCTTTTTACTCTTTACATTTTTGGGACTGAGAATACATGCGCTTTTATAAATGTTTGATGCAATAGACACAAGTACCTTAACTGTATTCTATGAAAGAATTATCTAGGATTGGGGTTGATTATTATGACACGCATTTGCCCCCGGTTTCCGTTAGAGCGTATGAGCTCCCGAGCCGGGTGGATGGTTTATTATTTATGACATTTTGGCACCGGTTGTCCTATATTTTATAAACATGTGTTCAGCCGTGGGGTGTAAAGACCGGCACAGAGGTTCTATATTTTGAAGGCACATGTATTCAGCCGTGGGGTGAAAGACCGGCACAGATGGTTACTATTATTTTTTGAATCCTCACTAGGTGTTCTTCATATGAAAGATATTTTTTATGCAGTTGGAATGGGACTTCTGCACGTTTTATAATATTTAAAATCTTGTGGTCTATTAAAATGATGAAAATGAAATGATTACTATAAACTAATGAACTCACCAACCTTTTGGTTGACACTTGAAAGCTTGTTTATTCTCAGGTTTGAAAGAAATCTTCCGCTGTGCATTAGCTCATTTTAAGGATATTACCTGGAATCATTCATGACATATTTCAAAAGACGTTGCATTCGAGTCATTGAAGTTCATTAGAGATTATTAAGTAAATGATGGATTATGTCTTTTATAGTTGGATATTATAAAATAGTATGCATACCTGTCAACTTTCGATGAAATGAAAGTTTGTCTTTTAAAAACGAATGAAATGTTTGTAAAATGTATCATTTAGAGGCCAAGTACCTCGCGATGTAATCAACTATTATGAATCGTTTATAATCAATATGGACTTCGTCCGGATGGATTAGTACGGGGCGTTTTAGTTGGTATCAGAGCGGTGGTCTTAGCGAACCAAGTCTGCATTAGTGTGTCTAACTGATAAGTCGTTAGGATGCATTAGTGAGTATGGACTTCGACCGTGTCTGCATGTCAAAAGTTTTGCTTATCATTTCGTGTCGAAAATTACCTGCTTATCATTCTTAGAGAATCACTTGCTTATCATTCTTAGTCTAGACATGTCTTACTGCCTCTATTGCATAGACAGTGTATAGATAAATTCATATCCTAGCATATCTGTTATTGTTACCTTTGCCTAACAGCTTCTGTAGATTCCTCCGTAACTTATGGGATTTTAGTATTATATATGCATATGTAAATTATGTATTTCGGCGTACTAACCTACATCCTATAATCTATTTCTTATCGAAAATTCTTCATCTGATCGTACGAGATGAATCCCTCAACCAGTTCGAGTCCCTTAGATTTCGATAGTTATTCCGACAGCTATTCCGACATGGATATTCACCTAAGCTCCGAAAGCGGTGTCAACAGAATGAATTAACCAATCATCCATCCCCAATTCATCTGATAAAATCATAGCCTACTTAATCAATGGAGATGAGAAGAAGGCGATTCTTTTCACTAAACGAATTCACCCCTTGGTGAAGAACCTGAAGCATTTACCGGCGAGCCTGACCAAAACACCATTTTCAGTCTCATTTCCCGAATACCTCACCACGATTATATTCTATCTAAAATTTTAAACCTTATTCATCCACTCGTTCTGACCGTCAATCATCTGGGAATAATGGAAGAACTCAACAAGCTTTGCGCTCAAGTAATCAAATTGGAAAACATGGTGCAAAATTTACCAGCTTCAGCAACATCACTGGCACCAACAGTACCATTAGTAACAGCACCAGTACCATCAACAATCCATAACTCAACAACTCATTTTGTACCTCGAGTATAATCATCGTTCTACGTATCGTTCTACATCAAATATCTTCGTTCTTCATGGCAATTATGTAATCTCTAATGTATTAGAGATTATGTATTCTAGTTCTAACGGTAAATCAAATGAGATTAATATTTAAATCCATGATTACATCTGAAGAAAATATATATGTATATATATTTTCATAAAAATTGTAATTAAAATTCTTTCGTACAAACTGTTAATGGTGAAAATATTTTAACGGGTAGGTAATACCCGAGGAATATTTAGATTTCACATTAATAAGTTACACTGTACATTCTTCGAATCTGATTCAACGATCATTTACTATCCTACTTACATCCACAGATATACGAATCCGTTCACCACAGAATAACCATATTCATTCAATTTCATATTTGGATTTTGACCTATCAGAATCCAACAAGTGGCATAATGAAGAAAACATTTGACAAAATAAAATTTGTTAGAAACAAACAAATTAACTATGAGAAATTTTGTTAAGAATACACGCTAACTGTTCCTAGCTAACTGATTACATTTTATTTATCGCAATTTAATTATCGCAATTTATTTTATCGCAATTTTAATTCTCGTAATTTTATTTATCGTCATTTAAATTCTGTTATTTACTTTACGCACTTTATTTATCATCATTTAATTTCTGTTATTTATTCTTACGCACTTTAAATATCGGGACACGTATACAAGGTTTTGACATATCATATCGACGAATCTATATATATTATTTGGAATCACTATAGACACTCTATATGCAGTAATGATCGAGTTCTCTATACAGGGTTGAGGTTGATTCTACAATAATATATATAGTTTGAGTTGTTATCGAGTCCGAGACATGTACACGGGTCACGATACGTATTAATTAATTTGAATATCATATAGTAAACTATATATGAATTATTATTTGTACACTGCTAATTGTGGACTATCAACATTGGACAATTAAAATGAATTAAAATATTGATTATAACATATGAAACTAAACAATTCTTCAAGTTGCCACTTGATTTCATCCTAAACCTCATTTGTATCTTCACGATTACAATATACGTTCAAAACCTTTCATGACTCTTGAAAACACCTCAATCGAGAGGATGAACCAACCGCACTTCAGCTACAAAAGGAAGAACTTATGCATATAGTTATGCATCGAAAAACACTAGGAACCTGAGTAAACGTGTATTTGTGCTTGCTCCATTGGCATTGTTATTACCGAAAATAACTTTGCAATCCCTTTTCAAATTAGCAAATTTTGTCACAGCTCCAACAAGTCAACTTCGACTTTTCATTTGGATTAACCTTATTATAACTTTGATATATATGCGTGCTCTTTTATTGTTACCGGGGAACCTTTTATATTCCATCATATTACCAGCGGACGTACCAGCAACCTCGTTGCTCCGTGGCTTAAATCTATCCGACAAATCACTATATTTATCTATTGAAGTCTCATCATGTACTCATTCGCATCTTGTAACAAGAATTGCCATACCAATTATCGGAAATCAGCAATCAATACTTTGAAAACTCACAGCGTATCTACATCAACAGTTATATGTATAACGTTTATCTCTTAGAATTATGATCTTTCATTATGAAATTCTGAAAAGCACTCAGTCTACACATCAATATTCTGAATGTTGAAAAAGCTGAATGAAGCAGCAGAAACCGTATACTACCGTAAACGACCTTAATCATTGAAAGTTTGATGATAAAGAATGGTATGTTGGAAAAGCTCAGAAAAAGTTTAAAACTGAAAAACTGATTAAGCAAACTACGAAGGAGTCTCTGAACAAATCACAAGGACTAAACTTGTACATTAAGAATCCTGATGATTCTGTTTCTGATGAAATCTTTAGCGAATACCTTGCTTCTGGCTTCAAACTCTTGCGGATAAAATTTCATCACCACCCTTCGATATTAGAAATTCCAAGATATCATCGTATCTTTCATTATAAATATCCTTTATATTTCTGAGGATATTTTCATAAATATTCTTATCCGAATTCATTAATCTCTCCGTGCTATCAGTGTTACATCATATGTAAACTGTTAGTTTCTATATTCTGTAAACTTTCGAGCTTAAATTATGAATGTTATTGAAGTAATGTTGGGAACTGATGCATGAGTTAGTATAATATAATGACACTTGATCAACGTGATTATATTACATTAAGTCATACTGAGTTTCTAAATGAAACGTGATGATTCACAGATCATAATGTCATCATGTTCCATGTTACATGACTCTTACGTTCTGTCTAATCTATAAACATATCAAGAAAATATTTTCTTGATAGTTCTATCTTTCCTAGAATTCTGGTAATTTGACAAGTCAAATTGTGCTATTACCTTTTCTTTCTTAGAACATTAACAATATTCATTCTGAAACTTATATCTACGAATTCTGGACCATTACAAGAGATGCTCAATCGCTAGAAGAAGAAACGAAGAGACAAAGCTCCGAAATAGAAATTGGGGTATAAATCGCAGCAAATAAGAGAGGGCATTAACTGTGGATGACAATAATTATAGGAGACAGAAGCAGGGACATTGAAATATAAGGGAAGATATAAAATCCAACAATAACGCAGAAATTACAAACCATGGATATTAATACGAATAGCAATATAAAGACACGGTATAATTAAGAATAGTATCACCCCAAGGTAATAGTAGAAGTAAACAGATTCTTCTGATGGAAGATTGAAAAGAAGGATGACAGAAATAATAATTAGGAAAAATATTAAGGATTAGAACTGGATTAAGCATTTTCATAATCTTTTGGATGTATGAACTAGAAAGAAAGTATATGAATGGTGAGAATAATGGAATGGAAGAGCTTAAATTTAAAATGGAAATATCAGACAGAGTAATCGAGGCAGATCACCGTATTTAATTATAGAGATCTTAATCTCCTTACTCGCCGAAGAATCAAATCTTTTAGATTTCGAAGATTTTCTTTAAATCCCTTGAATTTCGGAATTCAACCCTGACTCTGCCAAAAGTTAATACGAATCTTTACTTTTCCTATTTCAATCTTTTGCGATAGCTCCACTCATACGCTTCAAGTAACCGAATCGTTTAATATATATTACTCGGTAACGATAAAACTCTATTTACCACCCATATTCGCCAGGAAAACATTTTTATTGTTAGCCATGACGACCTCACTCAAATTTCGGGACGAAATTTCTTTAACGGGTAGGTACTGTGATGACCCGGAAATTTCCGACCAAATTTAAACTTTAATCTTTATATGATTCCTACACGATAAGCAAAAAAAATCTGTAACATTGAGTCTCGAAAAGTTCGAAACTATATTCATGTAATCAATTACCCTTTGACTATGCTCGACGATTCACGAACATTTGTGTATAAATAGAAATGTAGATATATATGAATTCTATACATAAGTAGTATTATATATACTGTAAGATATAAATATTAAAGATTCATTAAATTGCATAATTGAGAGATATGATATAATAAATGGTATTATATAATATGTAATTACAAGCTAAAGTATAATTGCTATATTATTATCATTACTTGCATTATTAATATTTGTATCATTAATATTATTATGTAAAGTATATATATATATATATATATATATATATATATATATATATATATATATATATATATATATATGAAATTTGATATATTATTATTATTATTATTAGTATCATTGTTATTATTAATAAAAGTAGTATAATTAGTATTATTGTTAATAATAATATTATTGTTATATAGTTCATAATGATTATTATTATTATCATTAGTAATAATATTATTACTAATACAATTATATTTGTATTACGATATTTTTTTAATATTAAAGAGTATTATGATTGTAATTACATTTATTAATAAGATTAATTATAATCTATAAATATAAATATTATTGTAAGAATAATTAAAAGTATAACATAGTTTTAATTTAATTATCATTAGTTATCATTATTATTAAAAATTTCATTGTTTATATTGTTATTAATAATTATCATAATCCTTGTTATTAATATTAAATATTCATTATCATTATTTTTAATATTATAAGAATTATCATTTATATTGTTATTACTAATATTATCATTGTTATTATAATGATTTTAGTTGTTAATATGATTATTATTATTAATATTATTAATTTGATATTATTAATTAATATCCTTATTATTAATTTTATTATTTTTACCAACTAGTTAACAATATTATAATTATTAAAAAAATTAATTATTAAAATTAAGTTAAAGGATATAGAATGAGATACAGATCGAAATTTAGATGTCATATTCATTGAACTGTAGTTACTCCTTGTTTTTATCTCCAATCCGTTAGAGGTCAGTGTCAATTATCAATACAATACAAATCTAGTGCAAATCGATCGTACCAATCTGATAAAGATCACATTCGGCTTTTCTATTTTTTTATTTTGTTTATTTCCTGATTTCTATAACCTGTCGACACCAGTTGGATATAAAACGAGAATTTTTACTGAGATATTTCTACACACAATCAACATTATATCCTAAACATTAATTATCAATTCTTACAACAATTATTTATTCGATTTTCAATTTAAAGGTTCACGAATAACAATTTCAAAAACTATTGCTTTCGTTATTTTTAATTTAATAATTTTGAAATCAATTTCAAAAACTATTACTGAGGTCTTGTTAGGAATCTAATACTCAAACTATCTGCAAGTTTTTAATTTTTAATTCCTTGTATCGGTCTCGAATTTGCAAGTCAAAGTTTTAAATTGAAAAAGTCAAACCATGTTCTTCAATCAAATTCAAATTTTCTGTTATGATTTAAGATAAATTGAGGGTTCCTATAGTTTCTAGGAATGATTTTAAATCTATTTCATGTTAGAAGTTTCTTTTAAAACGAACTAGGATTTGAAAATGGGTTTGGAGTTCATCATCGTGTTCTTCATTCTGCTGCAACCTGATTTTTTTTCTTCCTAATTTCGATTTCTGTTGATCAAACACACATCCATTAGGTATGTTGTCACGTTTATTACAAGTCTTAAATAAATTCTTTGTTGTTGAAATTGCTTCCGGTCGAATTAAAGTGAAGAAAAAGAACAACATAGGTAGACAGATTATATTTATATATCTGGGTTATACAACAGAAAAATCGAAATGGTTGGTTGGTTTGAGGGTGTTTCGGGTTAAGTGAAGGATCGCGGGTTCGAGCCCGGTTTGGGCCATTCTTTTTAAAACAAACTTTTGAGGCAGTTTCCTAATTTAATTATTACTTTTATTATTATCATTATCTCATTGTTATTATTATTATATATTATTATTATTATTATTATTATTATTATTATTAAGTAATATTAGTAATAAGATTTTTAGTTGAATTAATATTATTATCATTATTGTTAAAGTTACAACTATGATTATTATTATTAAGCATATTATACAGTTATGAACTAAATATGGATATCATGAAAAACCTTATGATTTTGAATGAGATAGTGTGTTGATAAATATAAGATTTAATTTGATTAGGATATAAATAATAAAACTATGGTCGTATAAATTATAAACAAAGTATATATATATATATATATATATATATATATATATATATATATATATATATATATATATATATATATATATATATATATATATATATATATATATATATATATATATATATATATATATATATATATGTACGTATAGATATAAAACTGTTAAGTTCTTAAGATATTAATAACTATTATTATTGGTAATATAATTATTATTATTACAACTAATATTATTATTATTAACATAAATGCCATTTTTAACAATATCGTTATTATTATTAGTATTATCGATATTAAGAAAGTATTATTATTAGGATTACCACTAGTAATAAAATTGTTATAATTATTATTATTATGAAGTATTATGAAATGATATCAAAATTATTAATTTTATTACCATTATTATTAAATTATCAATCTTATTAAAACTACTAATGTTATCATTATATTTAATATTAGTATTATCATTATATTACTTCAAATATTATCTTAGTATTATTAAAATACTGTTTTAACAAACAAAATGATTTACATATATATATAATTATATAAATATATTTAATATATAAAACATAACAAACTTAATATCTTATTTAATTAAAATATATATAATAAATACACAGAACATATAAGTTATTAACATAAAAATGATATAACTAAGAAAGTTATATATATATTTATTCGATTACGATTATGTGTATTAATATATATACATAAATGATATAGGTTCATGAATCCGAGGTCAACCCTATACTTGTTCAATGTCGTTCTATGTATTTTTACTACAAAATACATTAGGTGAGTTCATTTGCTCCCTTTTTACTCTTTACATTTTTGGGACTGAGAATACATGCGCTTTTATAAATGTTTGACGTAATAGACACAAGTACCTTAACTGTATTCTATGAAAGAATTATCTGGGATTGGGGTTGATTATTATGACACACATTAGCCCCCAGTTTCCATTAGAGCGTATGAGCTCCCGAGCCGGGTGGATGGTTTATTATTTATGACATTTTGGCACCGGTTGTCCTATATTTTATAAACATGTGTTCAGCCGTGGGGTGTAAAGACCGGCACAGAGGTTCTATATTTTGAAGGCACATGTAGTCAGCCGTGGGGTGAAAGACCGGCACAGATGGTTACTATTATATTTTGAATCCTCACCAGGTGTTCTTCATTTTAAAGATATTTTTTATGCAGTTGGAATGGGACTTCTGCACGTTTTATAATATTTAAAATCTTGTGGTTTATTAAAATGATGAAAATGAAATGATTACTATAAACTAATGAACTCACCAACCTTTTGGTTGACACTTGAAAGCATGTTTATTCTCAGGTTTGAAAGAAATCTTCCGCTGTGCATTAGCTCATTTTAAGGATATTACCTGGAGTCATTCATGACATATTTCAAAAGACGTTGCATTCGAGTCATTGAAGTTCATTAGAGATTATTAAGTAAATGACGGATTAGGTCATTTATAGTTGGATATTATGAAATAGTATGCATACCTGTCAACTTTCAATGAAATGAAAGTTTGTCTTGTAAAAACGAATGAACAAATGTATCATTTAGAGGTCAAGTACCTCGCGATGTAATCAACTATTATGAATCATTTATAATCAATATGGACTTCGTCCGGATGGATTAGGACGGGGCGTTTCAACTTTGATGGGTCGTTAAAGTTGGTATCAGAGCTCTGGTTGTAGGGAATTAGGTTGCATTGATGTCGTTACCCGAGTCAATAGGGTGCATTAGTGAGTCTAGTCTACCGCCCGACCTATAGCGTATTATTATATGTGATTATTTATATTCTATGGTATGTATATTGTTATCATACATACATCTCTGTTATGTTCTGAATCCGGGAGGAACTCCCATTCCGATTTAAACGTATTCTCCGACTTATGGAAGTTTATCTTTATAAGAACACCTCGGATAGTAAAACCGAGGGATGTCATTCTTGACTTCTGAAATTCTCGACATTTCTATGTCATCTGTTATGGTTATGTATATAACGTTTGAGTTATATTACGTGAGACGTCATTCTTGACTTCTAAAGGCTCGGCATTTCAATGCCAGCTATAATGTTTAGGTATATAACATTCTTGTTATATTACGTGCCTTTGTGCCGTTGTGCCTTGGTGCTTTGGTTTTCGAACCAGAAAACGTCATTCTTGACTTTTAAAGACTCTTGATACTTCAAAGACATTTTTATGTCATCGTTACTCTTATTCATTACTTTTGATGTTTTTGTCTCTTGTGTTATCCTTAGCACATTGTTTAAGAAATTGTTTTAGTGAAATTGTGTGGAAATTCGAGGTTGATCGCGTCTCCTAACCTCATGTAGTGCTATTGGAATGGAACTATGAATTAGTATAATATAATGACGTCAGGCCAACGTGATTATATTACGTTAATTCATATAGAAGTCCCAATATTGTGACATGGGGAATATAAAGCGAGTTAAAGAAAATTTTTACACCACTCATTCAGAAAATTTCAATGTTATTACATGAGTAAGGAAAATACTCATTATCTTATTTGTTGAAATACGAGAAGCTCATTTTAACTAAACTACCTATCTCGTGCTCTATCCTTCATACCTCGCTTGTTAGCGACAGCTTCGCACGTGAACAGTTTTGGTCCAAGGACTTATGTCCTGATAGTAGTCAAAACGAGATTTAATTCATTGGTTTTCATGACCTCGTAACATTTGTTGGTCAAATATCGCACGACGATTCAAGTCCTTTACTCGATCTTCCGCGATCTCACTTCAACTTGTAACCTCTGAAATACAGATACTCTTTTTATCATCGGGAGTTTTACACATTTGTTTAATTGGGCGGTTCTCACGGGATTTATGAGCGAATAGAAGTAATGAAATATTTTGTCATGTATACAATTTATAAAATCATATATGTACGTATGGACTCAAATGAATAAATTTACCCTGACCTATTTTGGCTAGTATATACTAAATCATACCTTCCAAATTATTTTAAAATCACTCATTTATTGAGCTGTTTGACTAAGTCAATTTGCTTTATATAAAATGGTACACGTTGTACATACTTCTACATTTTCTAAAAACTTCGCTCCGTTTATGTTGTCACATCAAACATTTAAAGCTTTTTCAAAACTTCCTTGATTGATTACATTAAAATTTTCGCATTACTCTGCAGTGTGTTTGGATCACAATTCTTCTCATCCTCCATTTAAGGATGAAATTATCCTTAAGTTCAGCGATGAAAACTCTTACGCCACTTTGGATGGCGGTTTTATAAAATTGTTGGGAACTCTTTGCGCTCATAAAATTTTCATTCTTTTGGAGTTGACCATTCTCTATAACTCATGATTCGCGTTTCTTTTCATCCGCACATAAATTTAAGAGTAAGGATGATTCCTAGATTGACCCGCTCATTGTGTGAGGAAGATCACTCTCGTTGAGAGATCACACCTTTCGTACGTCTTCCTTTCGAAAATGTAATGAAGATTACTTTGAAGTCCATGATCCTCGTTATCCCCTTTGAAGGAATTGCCTTAAACACCTATACCACTGATATGGATACTCTATATATTTCTTCATTCGTTGGTTGCAACTATATTTCATTCATCCCAGTTCGTCCCCTTGGGGAGCTCCTGTTTTGTTTGTTAAGAAGAAATATGGTTCGCTCAGATGGTGTATTGATTATCCCGAGTTGAACAAGCTTACTGTTAAGAATCGTTACCCTCTTCCAAGAATTAATGATCTGTTCGATCAGCTTCAAGGTTCGTCCATTTATGCTAAGGTTGATCTTCGTTCTGGTTATCACCAATTGCGCGTTAAAGAAACTGATATTCTGAAAACCGCTTTTCGTACCCGTTATGGTCACTACGAATTTCTATTATGTCGTTCGGATTGACTAACGCACCTGCTGTGTTCATGGACCTCATAAACTGCGTGTGTAGACCTTATCTGGACAAATTCGTTATTGTTTTCATCGACGACATCCTTATTTATTCCAAGAGTGATGAAGAGCAGGAAAAATATTTGAAGTTGGTGCTTGATTTGTTGAGGAAAGAAGAGCTGTACGCTAAGTTCTCTAAGAGTGCTTTCTGGTTAAGAGAAGTTCAATTCCTTGGACATATTGTTAGTAAACAGGGAATACAAGTTGATCCTTCCAAGAATGAGGCAATCGAGAAGTGGGAAATTCCGAAGACTCCTACTCAGGTTCATCAGTTTCTAGGGTTGGCAGTTTATTATCGAAGGTTCATTCAAGATTTCTCTCGTATAGCGAAACCTCTGACTGCTTTAACGCACAAGGGGAAGAAGCATGAGTGGAAGGATGAACAAGAGACAGCTTTTCAAACTCTGATGAAGAAGTTGACCACCGCTCTGATATTGTCACTACCTGAGGGTAATGTTGATTTTGTTGTTTATTGTGATGCTTCGCGTCAGGGCTTTGGTTATGTTTTGATGCAACGAAAGAAAGTTATTGCGTACGCGTCATGACAGTTAAAGATCCACGAACAGAATTACACAACCCATGATTTAGAGTTGGGAGCTGTTGTGTTTGTGCTTAAGATTTGGAGACATTATCTTTATGGGGTCAAAAGTACAGTGTACACTGATCACAAAAGTCTTCAACATATCCTTGACCAAAAACAGCTGAATATGAGGCAAGGAAGATGGGTTGAGACGTTGAATGATTATGATTGCGAACTTTTATATCATCCGGGGAAGGCCAATGTTGTGGTCGATGCGTTGAGTCGAAAAGAGAGGGCTGAACCTCGCAGATTTAGAGCTTTGAATATGACGATTCGAACAAATCTCGCTAGGCAGATTCTTGAGGCACCAAAAGAAGCCTTAAAGGAGGAGAATTTTGGGAACGAGAAAGTCGGAGGCATGGCTAAGAAGTTTGAGGTACGTGCAGATGGTACTAGATATTTTGCGGGACATTTTTGGGTTCCGAAGTTTGGTGATCTGTGACAACTTGTTTTAGATGAGGCTCATAAGTCTAGGTACTCTATTCATCCTAGTTAAGGAAAGATGTATCATGATCTTAATGAGCTGTATTTGTGGCCTAATTTGAAGGCTGATGTGGCTACTTATGTGGCTAAGTGTTTAACCTGTGCTAAGGTTAAAACTGAACATCAGAAACCGTCTGGACTTTTGGTGCAACCTGAGATTCCTGAGTGAAAGTGGGAAGGTATTATGATGGATTTTATTACGAAGTTACTGAGAGTTGCGGGTGGCTTTGATACCATTTGGGTGATTGTTGACCGACTCACTAAGTCAGCTCACTTTTTTCCGATTAAGGAAACAGATTCGATGGAGAAGCTTACTCGTTTGTATTTGAAGGAAATTGTTTCAAGACATGGTGTTCCTGTATCTATTATTTCAGACCGAGACAGTCGATTGATATCGAGGTTTTGGCAATCCTTACAGAAAGCCTTGGGAACTAAATTGGATATGAGCGCCGCTTATCATCCTCAGACGGATGGTCAGAGTGAAAGGACCATTCAAATGCTAGAAGACATGTTACGAGCGTATGTTATTGATTTTGGTAATGGGTGGGATAGATATTTGCCACTAGCTGAATTTTCTTATAATAACAGCTATCATGCAAGTATTAAAGCCACACCGTTTGAAGCTCTGTATGGTAAAAAGTGTAGGTCTCCCATCTGTTGGAATGAGGTTGGGGATGCTCAACTCACAGGTCCAGAAATTATTCATGAGACTACCGAGAAGATCGTACAGATTAAGGAAAGATTGAGAACCGCCAGAAGTCGGCAAAAGAGCTATGCCGATAAGAGAAGGAACGATATTGAATTTCAGGTCGGTGATCGCGTTATGTTGAAGGTATCATCTTGGAAGGGCGTGATACGCTTTGGAAAGGGGAAAAATTGAATCCTCGTTTTGTTGGACCATTTGAGATTATTGAGAGAGTTGGACCCGTGGCTTATCATTTGAAGTTGCCACAAGAACTCAGTGCTGTTCATGACGTTTTTCATGTATCGAATTTGAAGAAGTGTTTAGCCGAGGCCGATGAGACCATTCCTCTTGAGGAGCTGCATGTTGATAAACAACTTCATTTTATTGAGGAACCTGTTGAGATTATGGACCGAGAGGTTAAGACTCTCAAGCAAAATAGAATTCCTATCGTCCGAGGGAGATGGAACGCCAGACGCGGTCCCGAGTTCACTTGGGAGCGTGAAGATCAGATGAGGCAGAAGTACCCGCATTTGTTCCCAGATGACGAGTCAACCCCTGCACCTGCTTAAATTTCGGGACGAAATTTCCGTAACGGGAAGGTATTGTCACGACCCTACTTTTTCCGTTATCTTTTACCGTTTATTATTTAACGTCCGTTAATTGTTATTCATGCCACGTCATTTCTATGACCTATATTATTATTTTAGTAATAATATATTAATTATTATGTGTTAAATGAATATTTGTATTCATATTTTAAATCGTACGTTCATACGAGTCGTGGATTTCTATCCGGCGAATCTTTTCGGTTTTCAAACAAACGGTCAAGTTTTTGGGATTTTTAAATCCTAATTATTTTAAATATGATATTTTAATTTCATATATTTATATACAGTGTTTATATATATATTTCGTAGCGTATTTGTTATCTCTCCGAATTTTCAATCGCGTAGTCGTGTTTTCGCGTTTCGGGCTTCGATCGAGCGTTCGGGCCATGAGGAAATTATCATTTACCAAAGTTGGCCCACTTGTGGGGCCCACCCTACCCCATTCGGTCGAAACTCCCTAAGGGGGAGTGTTAGATTTTGTTTTTCTCATTTGATTTTTACAAGATCATTTTCCTTTCTCTCATTTTAAACCTAATTTTATTTTTGTGAAAGTCTCTCCTCTCCCTCCACTCTTGGCTATCGCCCTAGCATCCAAACATCATCATCATCTTCATCAAACAAGCTTGGATCATCAAATCAATTACATAAACGCGTTCCTCTCTTCAATCTCTACGCGCCTATACTCTTCAATTCTCGATTAGGGTATAAACCCTAACCCTAGATTTTTAATTTTTCATATATTTTATTGATTTTATACGTTATTATGATTGTATGATGATTATAAGTTATTGTATTGTTGATAGTATGCGTAGAAATGCTGGTTAATTCATGTTTTCGGTTTGATTATTTTGGGAAAGCAGCTTTTTTGATTAATTCTGTGAACATAACTGATATAAAAGTGAAATTAAAGTGTTTAGATGAGTTTCTCTCATTGAGACATTGATTTTAGACTCCGAATTCATGTTATTTTGATTCTCGGAACTTAAGTTATGATTAAAATGGTGTTTTCATGAAATCAAAATATAAAAACGAATGTGTTCAGGTTTGGTCCAACTTTGTGACCACTTTTAGAGTCTCTAAGGTGTACTAGTTTGTTAGGATTGATGATTGGATGAACATTCATGTTCGGGTCATCGAAATCCGAGCCACGGATTACCTGGTATGACTAAAACATGTTTTTGATCGGATTAAATTCCCAAGTTGAATTAGGGCTGTTGGTCATGACTTGGGAGCTGTCCTTGGGGTTTTCTTGAGTGCACTAATGTGTTGGGTGGTTTGGTTAGGCGAGGATATATATAAGACTCACTGAAAACCGTCACCCGGGGCTCAAGTTAAGACCCGATGAACTTGTAATTAAAACTTATAGTTATAACCTCGAACTTATGATATAAAATAATGATTTTCATTATCATTAAATTACTTATGATATAAAAGTGATTAATTAAATTTAAAACTTATGATATACATATTTATTATATCATATTAATTACATTTTGATTAATGAAACTTTTAATTAAACTTATGATTAATAATACTTTTATTATTAATAAAAAATACTTATGGTAAATATTAAACTAATGTTATGAGATTATTATAATAAAGATTAATTAATTATTTAATTATTATAAGACTTAGTTATTATTTAATTATAATTCAATTATTAAATACTTATGATTTAATAATTTTAATTAAAACTTATGATATGATTAATAATTCATTATTAATTAATAATACTTATGATATGATTAAAAAAATTATTATTAATTAATAATACTTATGTTATGATTAATATTTAATTAATTAATTAAATACTTATGTTATATTAATTATATCATTTACACTTATGTTAACTTTAATAATTCATTTTAATTTAATTAAACATATGATATGACATGATTATACATATATGACTTTAAATAACATTATAACTTATATTATTAATATAAGTTATACTTTAAAATTCAATGTTGACTATGTTTGACCAATGTTGACTTTTTCGTTGACTTTCGGTTGACTTTGACTTTTAGTTGACTTTTGTTGACTTTCTAATTAAGGAAACTTTCCTAACTTATAAACTTTCCAAAAGTAGCAACTTTCTAAATATGGAAACTTTCCAAAAATAGAAACTTTCCTAAAATAGAAACTTTCTAAAAATGGAAACCTGCTAAAAATAGAAACTTTCTAAAAATAGAAAGTACGTGTCCTTACGCTGTTCTGATCAAACCGAAGCATACTGAGTGTTGTTCTATGATTACTTGCAACAAGTACTATAACTATCATACTAAGACTTGACCTAAGTTAGTTATTTATATCGAACTACTTTATTTATAGGTTGGCGTTGTGATCATTCTTGATCACTTTACTTCGTGCAGTTCACATTTTCTATGATATTACTTCATTTTCGTTAAGGTGAGTTATAGTCCCATTTTTCTATTTGATATCTTTTGGGATGAGAATACATGCATTTTATTTTTTTATATTGGACACAAGTGGAAGTTGGTTTAAGTTATTCATTGTGAGTTAAACGAAAATATTCCCTAGCCTGGTAACTGTAATCACTGGTTTCTACTGGTGAACGCAAATCCTATGGATATATCTGTCGGGTTTGACAACCCCATTTCGTGCTAGTCGCGCTAGCAATTTTTGAAGACGGAATGTATTAGTACTTCGTAATTATTTGAAGATACACCTGTTCAGTGTATATTGAATTTGGTAAGGGTGAAATTGGTTAAGTGGTTACTAGGTGGCTCACGGGTTAATGGAATAATGTTTTATATGTTTTCGAGCATATAATTTTTGTGGTCCAAAATAAGGCTTTATGTTTTCAAACATAAATTTTTATGGTTTAAATTAAATATTGTTTGCAATATTAAACCTATAATTCACTCAACATTTTTGTTGACAATTACTCGCATGTTTTATTCTCAGGTTCATGATTGATTGCTTCTGCTGTGCTTAGAGAGTCTGCATATTTATGATGGCAGCTTTTGTTAAACATTAACTTGCATTCTATTTTGATAAATTAAATTATTGACTTTGTTTTGGTCAACTTTTGGTTAGGTGCTTATGTATGGTTTTTCTAAACTTACATATTTTGGGTAGGTTTCCTTTATAGGAAATTATTTTTAAATAAATAATGTAAGGTTATTTATTAAATTTATTTAGAGTTATGATCAAGCTGTGGGACCAAGATAACGATGGTCGTCAAGTGTACTTTGACGGGTCGTTAAAACCCTAGTGAAGCAGCTAAATCTGGCTTGAATCTTTGACAAATTGAACATTCTCTTATAAACTGCTTCACCTGTCTCCTTAACTTCTTCCAATAAAGAACAATGGTTATCCTTTGGATAGTAGCATTGACTCCTGAATGCCCCCCTTGTGAATCATAGTGATGGTGTTCAATTAGCTCTCTTCTCAAATCAGTATTTGCTCCTACTACTATTTTACCTTTCCTCTTAAGTACTTCACCATCCCAGCTATAATGCTTAGAACAGGAAGGATCATTCTTCAACTTAGTAATCAGTTGCTGCAGGTCAATGTCTTGTGCCACACTCTCTTTAATTCTCTGTAGTAAATCATGAGTGATAGTAGTAAAAAGCATGTGAAACAGTTGTCCACTACTTTGCAGTCTAGAAAGAGAGTCTGCAACTGCATTATCCACTCCCTTTTTGTATAGTATTTCATAATCATACCCTAACAACTTAGGTAGCCATTTCATTTGAGTTGGTGTAGACATCCTTTGGTCCAGCAGGTACTTAAGACTGATATGATCAGTTTTAATTTTGAAGTGCCTATCCAAAAGGTACCCTCTCCATTTCTCTAATGCATAGATCACAGTAATGAATTATTTTTCATAAGTAGATAGCACTTGATGTCTAGGAGCCAAAGTCTTGCTTAAGTATGCTATTGGGTGCCCATCCTGCTCTAGTACAGCTTCAATGCCCACCCCAGAGGCATCTGTTTCTACTGTAAATTCCTTTGAAAAGTTTGGCAGCTACAAAATTGGTGACTGCACCATTGCAAGTTTCAATTCTTCAAATGCTTGTGTAGCTTGCTCATTCCAGCTGAACCCATCTTTCTTGAGTAATTTGGTTAAGGGTTGAGTAATAGAAGCATACCCTTTGATAAACCTTCTATAATACCCTGTGAGACCCAAAAATCCTCTCAATTGCTTCAATGATTTGGCAAGTGGCCACTGCTGCATTACCTCAATTTTTGCAGGGTCAGTAGAAACACCTTCTGCAGTAATCACATGACCCAGGTATTCAACCTTAGGTGTTGCAAAGATGCATTTTGACTGTTTGGCATAAAGTGTATGTTGTCTCATCAACTGTAGCACCATATCCAAATGCTGCACATGTTCCTCCAAACTGAAACTATAAATGAGTATATCATCAAATAATACTAACACAAACTTTCTTAAGAACATCTTGAAAATTTCATTCATTAATGATTGAAATGTTGCTGGAGCATTAGTGAGTCCAAAGGGCATTACAAAGAATTCATAGTGCCCTTCGTGGGTCCTAAAAGCAGTTTTAGCAATATCATCATCAAACATTCTGATTTGATGATAACCAGACCTCAAATCAAGCTTTGAGAACACTGTTGACCCTCTAAATTCATCAATTAACTTTTCAATAATAGGTATTGGAAACTTATCCTTCACTGTCTGCTTGTTAAGCTCCCTGTAGTTAATACACATTCTTCAGCTGCCATCTTTCTTCTTAACCATTAATATAGGTGCAGAAAATGGACTCTGACTAGCTCTTATGAATCCTGTGTCAAGTAATTCAGCAACCATGGTTTCTATGGCATCTTTCTGGGCTGGAGGATTCCTATATGGTCTCACATTAATTGGAAATGTTCCATCCTTCAGGGGAATTCTGTGCTCATGACTTCTTTTTGGTGGAAGTTTAGTTGGTACCTTAAATATGTCAGCATATTTCTCCAAAAGTTGAGTAATTTGTGGCTCTACTTCCACCGAACTCTTATGTTGTGTGCTCATGTCATAACAGGTGACAGGATAAACACATAGACACACAGATGCCAGATAAGCCCCTTGTTGAGCACAGTTCTTGTCCAATTGTTTACCCTTGATCCACTGTAATGGTGCCTTTTTTGCTCCTCTTAGAACAATTCTATCTTTATTGTAAGTGAAAACCATCTTTAGTTCATCAAAATTCCACATGATATTACCCAACCTCTTGAGCCATTGTATGCCCAAAACCATGTCACAGCCCCTAATTGGTATAATCACCATATCATCAATAAATTCTTTACCATTCATTTGCCATTGAAACTTTTTGCACTCCCCAGAACTAGTAATCTTGTTACCCCCTGGTATACAGACCTGCATAGCATTCATTTTGCTAACTAAACATCCAACTTTTTTTTAGCAAACTCCACATCTAAGAAGTTATGTGTACTTCCAGAATCAATCAATATATGAATAACCTTCTTATTAATATGACCATAAACTCTCATAGTCTGGTAAGCAGTTGTTCCAGTCAAAGCATGTAATGAGATTTGTGGGGAGTACTCAATTACCTCATCTGGTATCTCAATATCTTCATGAACTGAAGTTGGTATTTGTGTTGCAGGTTCATCCATTCCACCTTCATCTAACTCATCATCTGCCAAAACTTCCATTGAATACATTTGCTCACTACACTTATGGCCTGGAGCATATTTTTGATCAAAATAAAAACACAGCCCTTTTGATCTCTTGTCTTCAAAATCTTTTTGTGATAACTGTTTTCTTGGTGCAGGGTTCTTGATAGTAGCATTGTAGGGTGTGGATGCTAAGGCCAATCTGTTTTTGGTAGGAGGTAGGGTTAATGTAGTGGTAGCAGTTTGTGCTTGGGTTCTTGTGTTGTAACCAGCGTAGGTGGTTCTTGGTGTAGGTAGTAATGGTGTGAATCTTTTCTTGGTGGCTGCTATTGAATCTTCTTGCAGCTTAGCCAAGCTAAATGCATCTTCTAGGGTTTTAGGTCTGAACATTCTCACTGTCAGTTCTATTTCTTTCTGCATACCAGCCAAACACAGACTAATGGCTTGCTTCTCACTAATGTCAACCTTATTGTGTAAGGTTTCAAATTCATCTTGATAACTTTGCATGGAACCAGTTTGCTTGAGGTTTTTTAATTCAGCCATTGGATCTTCATATACAGAACTAAATCTCTTTTGAATAGCTTCTTGATACATTTCCCAATCCACATCTTCTCCATGTAACTTGATGAATTGCTGATGCCAATGTAATGCTTTCTTGTAAAGATGAATGGATACAATCTTTACTTTTCTTCATCCTGGATGCCATCCACCATGAAAAATTGGTTGCACCTAAAAATCCAACCTTTCACATCATCACCATCAAACTTTGGAAATTCAACTTTGGTCATTCGTGTCATTTGATTTGCAGGTCTCCTTAGTTGACCCTCACCTCCCTGTATCTTTTGCAATTCTGCAGTAAGATATTTCTGTTGCACTAACATATTCTGAAATTGGGCAGCCATATCCTCCATCGTCTGTCGAACACCAGCCATGGCCGAATTAACTGCTTCGGTCACCATTTCTCTAGTTTGATCATCGCTTCTGGTAGCTATCGCGATCTCTTCTTCAATTCAATCAATTGATGAAATTGGATTCAATCAAGAATGAGTAACGAAGCTCTGATACCAATTGATATGGTGTTCCGAACTCAAGATTGAATTGGAGAACTAGCTAACAATCAAGAATCCAAATTGGGAAGAACAAATTCTGAAATACGAAAGCTAGGGTTTATTTGACTAAAGTCAATATTACAGAGTAAATGAGGAAGAAACGTTTACAGTTACAAACTGAAAGCTGAAATCAACACAGACAAGCTCTACGCTACTTATACAGTAATCAATTACAACAATACTGAACCGATTCCTAACTAATTCTTGTTATTGGTTTGAACTGGTACGTTGGCGCCCAAAAGTAGTTGAGGTTGACTTTGGTTGACCGTCACTAGTTCACCTCAGTCTCATGTGCCAGGCACGTGATCTCTTTTGAGTTCATGTCACCTGCCTCTCACGTGCATCTGTAATTGATTCATATCAGATTTATATGTATCTCTTCCTCTCCTTCAATCAATAATTTCTCCATCAATTTTCTTGATGAGGTATGTTTATTTTTTGATTTTCTTACATGTTTTATACTCTTTGGTTTTAAATGTAAAATCGACAATACATGTTGTAAAAAATGATCTATATATATTTTATAATGCAGGTTACTGACTTGAAATGGAAAATGATAAGTCTCGATTTGTTTAGTTTTGGGTTTGTGTTTTAATATATAGGGTTTGATTTTGATCGGGTATGTGTTTCAACATATGTGGGTAATGACCCAAAAAGTTTTAATTTTTGTTCTGCGGCTAAGATTTGTACAGGTTTTACACACGAGTTTTAAGATGGCGACTTCCATTTATTTATTGTATCGGATATGTCAGGTTCCTCACAAACCTAATATATCCGGAAAGAATATCAGGTTCCTCATAAACTCTTATTTTCATAACCCCCATAAACCCCTAATTTATTCATTTGTTCATCATTGAGCTTATTCATTAACTGATTGAATTTATTTGTCAAATTTATAGTTTAGTTATTCATAACTTTTCTTGGGTTGGTGTTTATGATGCAATGATAGTGCTTTTGACAATATTTCTCTCAAATCAACTAAAATTCATCATATCTTTAGTTCATCTCATGTAAGTTTTTATCTTTATTTTTGTTTATCTTGAGAATTTATTTATATTGATAGTTGATTTTTCTTCGATATAATTTATGATTTTGATTCCAGGGACTATGTAATGTGTCATTTTGGTTATGATTTTGTTTTGCCTCAATGCTTTAAATAGTGTCATTAACTTCAATTTTTGAAGGCAAAGTCTGTAACTTTAATTATTTGCTTTTTTCCTTCCACAATTTGATAAAATTAAACTTACAACAATCTATTTTTTAAGTTCACATATCTATATGACTACCCTTAAAGTTTTCCATTAGTAAATTTAGGTTTATGCTTTAGTTATTATTTTGTTACAGTTAGTGATCTAATATATCATTTTAGTAGGCACTTGCTATTAGCGTTTAATGTTTGCTTTATTTTAGATGGGTATGGTGACTATGATCAAATCCTAATTACATACTTTGTCAATGGTATTGTGATCTTTTAACTCTGAATGAAAATAGCTAACAATAAAAGGTCAGGTAGGTAGTATTAATGTCATAAAGCACAAACTAAACGTTATCTAATTCGTCACATTTGAAAGTGTGGGTAAAATATGAGAATTGGTATTGGAGCATATAGAAATGTTAAAATCAAAACAGAAATAGGAAGCATGATATTATTGTTATCCAATATTGTTGGCCCCGCCCCCATGTTATGTTGGACTTAGTTGCTTAGATTGAAACCAACAATTATTCAGTTATTCATCTACTGGAGTCTTTTTTTCTTAACTCAGTTCCGATGCTTTATATTTGTTGTTCAGCTGTTAGACCTCTATAATGGAAAACTTAAAAGATTGACTCCTGCAAACAATATCTGGGTCAACTATGAACCACCGAGATGCATCTTATAGGCCATTATGTGAATAACATTATGTTTACGAAGCAGCAGTTTGGCAGTTTGGCTAAAGTATTCGAGAAAATTATGTTTACGAAGTAGTAGTTAGGGTAAAGTTGCGAATATGTGAAGATCTTTTCAGTTCATTGCTTTGGGGCATCGAAAATTACGATTACATGTCCGACGCCATCTACCACCGGTTATGTTTATGCGGTTCAGTTGTAATATGTACATGTTATCACTTCTAAGTTTTACATATATTGTTTGTAATATTACATTTTGAGTACTATTTTAGATACGGGATAATAATTCTTGAGGTATCTTAATTATGTTAGTTATTTTAAAGAGTTTGTTTTACTAAACCCATGATATCACGGGTCTTTTCACTAGTATTACAATATAATGTTACATTTTATTTAATGTGTCTGGCGATTATTATCGACTTTTGTGTAGTAATTTGTTTCTAAATACGAGTAACTAAATAAAGTGGGTTTTTTTAAAATATTAAAAATTAAATTATGCGAATTTGATAGGTTTAACTGGTTTACAATTATTTTCTTAAGAACAATACATGTATAACATTTTAACGAGAAACATATGATTTTGTACATTATGTTTTCATTATGTTTCTTGGCCGAGCGAAAGGAGCCAGGCCATTTTCTATTTTGTAACTTATATATGTATAACAAGCACATATTAAACTGAATTAATGAATCTTAAATATAAATATCAACTAGTTAAAGACCCGCGATTTCGCGGGATTTTTGACGGGTCTGTACATTTAAGCTATAAAATTAAATATACAAATTAAAAAACTATTATTATGTCTAGATGAACATTAAACCAAATATTTTTTAGGGTCTTGAAATTTTTAAAGTTTTAAAATGTACTAACGAACTATTATTAAGTCTATGATGAACATTAAGTTAAATGTTTTATAGGGGATTCAAATCTTTAAAGTTTCAAAAATGTACTAACGAATAATTATAAAAATAAATTTTGATTCAAATTAAATAAATCATCTCCGATATCGTGATGTAGTTTTAGGCGATTGAATTAAGAATTGTGGATGGTTATCTCAGATCTTCGTTGATTAAAAAGCAAATAATATTAGATAAACTACAAAGAGTTGTGATATATTCAATAACATAAATAGACCTTATAATACGCTCCACATATCTAACCAGCAAATAGTTGTAATAAGAAAATACTTATGAGTAAAGGTACATACGAAGCTTAAATTAAACGATTTTTTTTATCATGGATGGAAATACTAAATAGATGCATATATAACTATTTCATTAGCATGAGCGTCACATGAGGTGACCCATTATATAGACCCACGAATTCGCGGAGATTTTTGAGGGATGAATCACCATTGACTTGTATGAATCATTATATCTTGTATAGTATTTGTTAGGTTTATAATAAATTGCTTCAGTTGCAATATTACTGTTACCTGACTTATAATCAATGTAGATTTTTTGAACTTAAAAACAATACATATAAAATAAAATTGAAAGTCTAACACTGAAAAATAGGCAAACATCCATTTCGCCAGGAAAAGACCTGCGAATTTGCGGGATTGGTTAAAAAAATTGTTGTCATAAAGTAAAACATAAGGTTTCATGTACTCGTATCTTTTCTTTGATTTCGGAGTATATGATATGCGATAGACATGAAAAAAATTATGATACACTTCAAACATATCTTTGTTGGGTGTCATGTGGCGGCTTGCATATCAGGTATCTGGATACAGTAAGTGGCAACAAATACTTTTACCAACAACAAATACTTTATCAACATACTGTACTACTGCGAAATTTACACAATAATATTAATGGGCCGTGCGTTTCACCGATATTTTGTTAACAATTTCTAATAGGTTAACAACACAAGTTACTTGACATTAGAGTTGTAGTAAGGGCAAACACCACTAATGCTTTTATAAAATTGCTTGTAGATGGTAAATATATGTGTTACAAATAAACTTACCCAAATAACCCGATAAACACAAATTAATAAGCATTCTCAATAAACACTTATTTTCTTTTCTTAAAAGAGTTTCCTCACATACTTGTTGATATAAACTCTAAACTCTAAATCTAAACCCTAACCTAAACCCTAAATCTAAACCCAAAACCCTAAACCTAAACTCTAAACCCTACACCCTAACCTAAAAACTCTAGACCCTAACCCCTAAAATATAAACCATAAACCCTAGAATCTAAACACTAAACCTAAACCCTAAATCTAAACGCAAAACCCTAGAATCTGAACCATAAAACCTAACCTAAACCCTAAATATAAACCCAAAATCTAAACTCTAAACCTTAAAATCTAAACCCTGAACGCTAAATCTAAACCCTGAACCTAAACTCAAAACCCTACAACCTAAATCTAAACCCTGAACCCTAACCTAAACCCTAAAAACTCTAAACCATACACCCTAAATCTAAACCCTAAACCTAAACTCTAAACCCCACGCCCTAAATCTAAACCCTGAATAAACTCTAAACCCTACACCACAAATCTAAACCCTGAACCCTAAATAATATGATATTGGAGGTTTTAAGAATTACAAATACTAATTTTTATGCTTTTAGTTTTGATCATTTGAATAAGTTGTTTAAAGGGAAAATAACATGTCTAATTTAGGTTCATGGCCTGAAATAGAATTTGATGTATAAATCAAATTAGTTCATCTAAATGAAAAGAAACTAAATCATGCTTAAAGGCGATCATATTTCTCAAATGCAACATCACTAATATCACACAACTAAGATGCCCTCTTTGATGTCTCACCAAAATTTGATGATAAAGGCAGTATAGCAGCACATATGATGTCAAAAAAATACGCATTATCATCCAAGAGTGAAAAAAAATTTTGTATGCATCCACACATATTCAAGTATTTCACAAGTACGCATTAATCTATGTTAAGAAAAGATGGTACACACATGTAAAGAGGCCATAACACATAGCTGATTTAATAAAAACACAAATTTAAGAAAAAACCTAGCACTTCGTTTTAAAAATTGGGAAAAAAAATTAGCGAAAAATATCAAAACCTAGCTAAACAAAATGACTTATAACGTTATAGTCATTTCGATACACGATGGAAATTTTGACCCACCCGACCTACTTCATTTTCATCTACTATTAAAAAAAAAAATCAACGCATTGTACACGTAGTCAATAGCTACATACTTAACCAAACTTTTTTTAATAAAATGGATTAAAATAGAAAACTATATTAGTAGGGAGGAATATAATTCCTCTAAGAACCTCATCCTCAATCTAACTTTAGCTAGGCGGACATTAGGGTGAGAAAGGGTAATAGTTGTTACAGCTAGGTAAGCAAGTAAGAAAGAGAGGCTAGAAAAGGCAGGGGCTCTCTATCTCTAGGAAGATTGTGTCCAGGATCTGGTAATCTAAAGCCTTGCTTCTCCTGATCGGCTCGTATTAGCATGTGCTTTATTACAGGTAGTCATTCCCCGTTCCTTTAGTCTTTTCAACGGAACTTGAATCTTAAGTCGCGGTCATGTCTCGCCCCCAGTATAGTGACCGATTCCATGTTTTAACCTGAAAGGCCAATACAATGTTTTTGATTAATGAAATATGATTGCTTAAGAGACTTTTGAGTTTGTTCAATCATCTATTTCAAATCATCATAGTTCCTCGAGTTTCCAACCTATTCACACAGTTTACATTTATGAGCTCGCTGAAGTAATCTTGACCCAATGAGTTGAGTGCGTAAAGTAAAATAAAAAACACGTTATTACGTGAAGTAAAAGTTTGATTTATCAATAATCAAACTATCATGGTTTCCAACCTGTTACGTAATCAATTTTAAATACAAACCATCTCTAAAATGCCATTTTCTAATAATTATAATCAAAACACGGGTTAATTCATAAACAGAGAGAGTGGCACAAATCCTTTGGTCCACTGGAAATCTTGAAGAGCAAGTTTCTAGCTGTTTTTATTCTATTTTACCCGTAAGTCAAGCAAGTTCTCATATTACTTAATTGGGATTTAGTCTTTAGCGCTTAAAGTTATGATCTATAGTTATCAAGGAAAGAAGACTCAAGGAGTAATTTGATGTGATTGCTTTCACTTGAAGAGCTCCATGCCTATGAATTAGAAGGATATATATAAACTCAATGTTGTCGTTGTTGATATGCTTAAAGATAAGAAGGTGTCAATGTGACAGCAGCTGGCTTTGACTTTAGCAAAAGATTGTTGCAGCTGCGTCAATGGATTGGTCATAAGATGTGGGCGAGTAAGTGATTGCTTCATCTCTTTATTGTCTTCAAGGAGTTTTGTTAGTTAATTGTAGCAATACCGTAATAGCAGTCTATTGAAGCAATACCAAATCATCAATGGTCATTAACAAATCGTGTAAGGGGGCTTCATCCAAATTTCCACGAGTTACTTGTTTTATACAGGTTTATTTTCGATTTAATACATGTATATGCATATTCTATGAAATAAATCGTCTCCCGCTTTTATGCTTGCTGTATTCATAAAATCCAATTTTCAAGTCATATATTCATTAACAGAGATGAAGAGGTTTATTTTCATATTCTATGAATTGATTGTTGATGGAATAATGAAACAGAGATGAAGAGGTTTATTTTCATATCATGTTAAAAATGAAGGTAAATTTACGTAATCAATTAAAGTTAGCCATTTACTTGCATCGATCAATATTTTACCATGTCTAAGTTTACATCCCCTTTCTTTATTACTTTTACATCAATCACATAATTACTTCGATCGGCAATAAAACTCTAACTTTAACAGCGTCTGGGAACGTCCCTTGGTAACGACTTGATACAGTTAATGGGCTACCAGAAAGCAAATCTGAAATCTGAGATGGGTAACTGCAATAATCAAACATAGACGTTAAATTAGTAAAAATGCATTTATCGACAAAATGTAGTTAAAAAAAAAAAAAAAAAACTACAACGCACCTCAAATGATTTTAGATTTTCCAAAGCATGAAGGGTTACATTTGTTAACATAGGCAACAAAGCATTATCAAACAATCGTTGTAGTTGATCGCTAATTGGTAATATCCGTTGGTGTTGTGATGTATGAAATCGCTATTTTCCTTGTCAACTTTTTTTTTTTTTTTAAAGGAAAACTCACACACCCATCTAATTCTAACACGAATATATATACACCACGAAATGTCCGAAGCAGGACTCGAACCCTCAACCTCAAGGTTGTAAGGGCAAACTCACACACCCATCTAATTCTAACACGAATATATATACATCCAAAATCCTTGTCAACCTCTTCATCTCTGTTTCATTATTCCATCACAACTATCAATTCCTAAATTCAACAAATTACAAATAAATGAATAAAAAAACAATCTTTCAAAAAAATGAAACTCATACCACAGGTTGTAGTATATCTGTGAATCATAACATGTAAATTATAGCCTTTAATGCCAGCGACCGGAGATCGGTTGAAGAATTTCATACAGTTCGGAAATCGATACTGCAAAACATTCAACCTGAATTGGGAAAGCATAAACCCTAAACAAAAAAATGAACAAATATAGAAATAGAACAGAGTTCAATATAGAGCAACAAAGATAGGTTCAAAGTGTGAATAGTATCAAATACTGAATTGTATCAAACAGTGGCAAAATAATAGGGTACTTTTAATTCTAAATGAAATCGAGAAGAATGTTAGCTAAAAAGTTACCCCGAAACAAAAATTACGCCTCAAAATGCGCAGATATCAGGTAACAACCTGCAAGCAATTGCGTAAAGTGAGATTTTAGGGGAAATTAGAAACAAAACAAAAAGTAAGAACAAATTGAAACTGTAAACTAAAGGACGACGTTCCCTTGTTAACTTCTTCGCTCATTTCAGTTACTTGTCATCTTCCGTCCACATTTAATTATCACCTGACATAATCAATTTAGTCGAACACCTTAACACCTTAGATGCAAAATCATAAACCAAATAGTAATCATGCGCTTAGGCGACACAACTATAATAATTATATACATTTATATAATATACAATATTAAATAGCTCATGACTTGTCCCTAAATTTTAATACTTGTTATTAGTGGATTGACATTTTAATACTTCCACTCAAATGGGTCAAATTGGATATGATTACGAATTCAATTAGCTATCAAGAGTATTGAACATTTGAATTTCATGGACTACTGAAAAATATTAAATTAGAGTAAGAGAATGTAATAACGAACATAGATCACATAACTACAACCAGAATTTGTAATCAAGAGTTGTTTGAATTATATAAGTTAAAAAAAATACAAAAAATTGACCTGTTTAACATGTTCGACATGTTTGATCTTTTAACTACAAGGAACAGTTATATAAACTTAGCATATAAACTTCTAGTGATAAAAAAAAAAATTGGCAGCATAAATGGCTCAACAATTTTAAGCTTTAGTCACTTTGACAATATTTGGTCAAACTACACTAACAATGCTACTATCCAAAAACTGACAACACATCCAAATACTATCCAAAATATTAACATACCCACTCAATAAAAATTATGTACCTATCTTTAACATGTATATCCAAAATTCATTACCATTCCTTTCTAAATCAAAGCATTTTATTTTGAATCTTGACTCATTAGAAGTCAACCATTATAACTCTTTCCGTCTAGAATTGCAGATGTAAACAAAGTGTCAATCTAGATCCATTACTTGAAATGAGGAGTAAAAATGTGCCACAAGACCTACCCAAAATCAGTAACAAAGAGTATTTATCATTTGAAAATTCTAGGTTTAGTTATTATACTATCATAGCAGTATCATGGATATGAAGTTAAAAAAAAAAATGCATAACTACATAGTCCGCACATATAAAAAGCTATTAGTAGGGAATTTAAACCTCACATAACAAATATATATGGTAATATGTATCCCGAACAATCGTAAAAAAAAATCATAAATGACAATAAATTCATCAACACCACACTCAATAATAGTACAAAAAATTATACAGGAAGTTCAAATTAAAAACTAAATTACATACACAAACCTATTACTTACATATAAGTAACAAATATGGTAACTTTTATATTATTTCATCTAGAGCAAGCGTCAATGACTACAAAACTGAGGCAGCAACATGATGACTACTAATTGACTATGTGGTATTGGGTTTTGTTGTTGTTGTACTAATTGACTAAAGTACTAAACCCTCAATAGTAACCAAACTTGGTTGTTAACAATCGCTACCAAATATCTTTAGATGCCTACTCCTGCATCCCATGATGACCACTATTTGACTACTATTTTACCAATACAAACATCATTCTTTCCATCCTTAACTGATCAAAATTAGCTGCACTAATTGGATTTTTTCCAATTCACTATGAAACTTAAATTGTGGTCTATTTTTCTTAACTTTGCACATTTGGGTTATTTGCTTACATAACACAAATTAACAATATGCACAAAGAAAGAAGTTTTGAAGGTTAACATAAAAACATAATTTAACAAATGCTTTATATGATATTAACTTACCCGTGACATTTGTCAAGGCTGGGAAGCACCAAATGTGTATCTTTTGATCACATACAATAGTAGCACTCGCAACTCATGTAGTACGCTTTATCTATTCAAAATAGCTACATATTATGTACACATGTACTTTAGCTTTAATCATCACCAAGGACCCACGAAGTGATGAATTGCAACTTCTGGTTTAATTAATCATGACGTCTAAAATTAAGTATGTGTGTATAAACCAGTAGAGAATGCATCACAAACAAATATAGCTCAAACAATATGCACAATTACATGTTGCACGTTTGATACACCGAAAGAGAAGGCGTAAGCATACATCATAAAATTTGAATTTTAATCAAGTGAACAATCAATAGAGTCTATAAAGGTGAGTAAGACCCTAAACCCTAAATCTAACCCCTAAACCCTAACCTAAACCCTAACCTGAAAGAGAAAATCAAATTACTCAGATCAACATCTGAGTAAATCAAATCACAACATGGATCCGAAACTAAGTAACTTGAAAAAAAGAGAGGGATTTTTTATGGATTAAAATTAGGGTTAGGTTTAATAAAAAAAATTAAATAAATTGTACCATGAGTTAGGGCACGAACGATGCCGGAACAGTGACCGCTATAATCTTTGAAGATATCTTCTAATATTCGAAGACCTGCAGCCATGTCCGTAAAAAAAATTGAATTAAATTGAATTTTGAAGTGTTGAAAGAAGATTGAGTATTCTATTTCCCTAATGTGTTTTTGACGAAGGGGATTTGACTAAAAACAAAAATAAATAAATGCAAAAGGTAGATAGGTGTATTCAGCAATGCAGAAGATGAAGATTAAGAGGTGTATCATGAAATAAACCTCCGCCGTCGGAGGAAGAAGTCCATATTATATCTTCTAGGTTTGCTATGCAACTAATCCCAAATTACCCCACTAAGGCAAAGAGATGTACCAAATGTACAGAACCTTTCTATATAAGTATTAAATATATACAAGATTGAATGTTTTACAATAAAACCGT
The DNA here is from genome assembly GCF_046630445.1 of Rutidosis leptorrhynchoides. Classification (NCBI taxonomy): domain Eukaryota; kingdom Viridiplantae; phylum Streptophyta; class Magnoliopsida; order Asterales; family Asteraceae; genus Rutidosis; species Rutidosis leptorrhynchoides. The sequence goes on from NC_092336.1 coordinate 405,590,667, forward strand.
ACCTGCTACTTCAGCTATTTTCAAATTCTCATGCAAAATGAATCGTGCAGCCACTGAGGCCATAATTAGAGTTGTAAAGCTTAATATCATACAACGAACTTCAACAAATGAATAAACCAAATCTAGCCAACTTATTTCAACCTGCATCAAAATGACCCATTTTAGTCTGTCAGATTTGGGATCGAAAGATATTTTCAATGCTATTGAATAGTTTCTGTAACCATGTCTTATCATCTTAAGTTTTTTAGATAATGATAACACGTTATGACCCGTTATCTAACTTGCCCGACCAACCCATTTGTTGTCTAACTTGCCTGACCAACCCCTTTTGAAAACTGTATTTCTAACTTAATGTATAAGCTGATATTGAGAATGAATTGGAGTACATGAGTTTTTTTCTTTGTCAAACCTAAAAAGGTGAATTGGAGCACATGAGTAAAACATAACATTATCTCATTAATCATCACTACAATAACACCTATTATTCAGAATAGTTCATAACAGGGTGAAGCCCGTTGACATACCTAAAGGCGCCGACTAACTTTATTTTCGTATAATTCGAGCAGGCGCTTGACATCTTGGCTGACTTGTTAAATTTATTGATTTTAGTATCTCATTGAAATGTGGTTGACTTTAGGACTTCTCTGAACGTAGCTTATTATATTGTACTTGTGATGATAAACATACTTGCTTTTTAAAAATAGTTCAGACTCAATAAGAAAATTAGTGAAAAGTAACTTACACCATGAAGCCTTTAATCATATTGACTCCTACTCACCAAATGAACCAAAATGTCGGAAGAATAACTCTGTTGCTGTATTTATATAGGATAAACAAAAACTCTATACATCAATTATGGATTTCTATATAAAAAAATAACAAAAATTAACATATGTATGTGGCTGAAAAGATATACTTACAATTGGTCTATGGATGTCAGACCGCAAGTAGGTCAATATCACGTTTACATCAGTTTTCCAGAATATTCTTACATCTAGTCAAATGCATTGCTAATGAAGTTTTTGTTATGTTTCCAGTTGTTCCATAAACTGCTCAAAGTGGCAACTGATTAGAATTGATTAAAAGTTAACACTATATTATATAGTATGACTCTATGAAGTGTAGTTATTGACAAAGAAAAAAAAATATCTTATAAGCTTGAAATCATAAAAGATAACCTTCAAAATCTGTAGAGTAATAATCAGCTTTGTGCGAACGGTGGTGATGGCGGTAAAGGCGCTGATTGCTACTGGAGGAGATGATTAATATGGAGAAGAAGTGAGGTCTGGGCAAAAATTTTGGAAGCGGGTGTTTAATTTAGGTCAAAAAAATAGGAGAGAATAGATGTCATTTTCCCCACTGAAACGTCAAAAAATCGGGTGCCATTTAGTATTATAAGAAAATAAAATATAATGTTTAGATAGCATTCTTGTTAACAATGTTAAATTGGTGTGCATTAATGTATGTATATGTACCATCTGATTCTTTCACATTGATTGTTTGATTTCATACATACATACATATTAGTGTCGTATGATAAACCTATACATCTTGTAGTACGGGTCTCTTAGGGTCAGCAAATCAGAAAATTAACGGTTGTTCACAACCCTATAAAAAATAGATTAAATATGAACAATGTTTGTTCGAGATACCTGGCTATAACATGGATAATGAAGTTGCTTACTCTTACCGTGTATATGGCATAAAGAAAATTAACAAATCCACATCCTTCAGAGTTCAGACTGCACGCCTTAGATTAAAAAGACAAATAACAAGTGCAGCTTATAATTATAATACTGAAGACATTAACATAGCATGCAATTTTTAACTTCAACTACAGAAAAACCATATCACAAACACAATAAAATCACCAGAATTAATAATAACCTTGTCAATAATAATTCAAAGTAACACAAGAGCAAGAAAACACTTCGATACATCCTGCGATCAAATTTTTTCGAGGCAAGATTGGAACCAAGATACTTGAAATTTGAGAGGATGATGTAGAGACCCATCCTAATCCATCCGGACGAAGTCCATATCGATTATAAATGATTCACAACAGTTGATTTCATCGCGTGGTACTTGACCTCTATATGATACATTTTACAAACATTGCATTCGTTTTTGAAAAGACAATCTTTCATTACATCGAAAGTTGACAACATGAATACCATTTCGTAATATATCTTACTATAATTGACTTAATAATAATAATCTTGATGAACTCAACGACTAGAATGCAACGTCTTTTGAAATATGTCATGAATGACTCCAAGTAATATCTCTAAGATGAGCAAATGCACAGCGGAAGATTTCTTTCGTACCTGAGAATAAACATGCTTTAAAGTGTCAACCAAAAGGTTGGTGAGTTCATTAGTTTAACATAAATAATCATTTCATAATTTTAATAGACCACAAGAATTCATATATTCATTTCTCAATAACATACGTCCCATGCATAGAGACAAAAATATCATTCATATGGATTGAACACCTGGTAACCGACATTCACAATATGTATATAAGAATATCCCCATCATTCCGGGATCCTCCATCGGACATGATATAAATTTCGAAGTACTAAAGCATCCGGTACTTTGGATGGGGCTTGTTGGGCCCGATAGATCTATCTTTAGAGTTCTCGTCAATTAGGGTGTCTGTTCCCTAATTCTTAGATTACGAGACTAAATAAAAAGGGGCATATTCGATTTCGATCATTCAACCATATAATGTAGTTTCAATTACTTGTGTCTATTTCGTAAAATAGTTATAAAAACAGCGCATGTATTCTCAGTCCCAAAAATATATATTGCAAAAGCATTTAAAAAGGGAATAATGAAACTCACGCATATAAATATTGAAAAATAGTTATTAAAACATTGCAGGTATTCTCGGCCCAAAAATATATATAAAAAGGGAAATAATGAAACTCACGCATATAAATATTGTAAAACAGTTAATAAAGCATTTGCATGTATTCTCAGTCCAAAAATGTAAAGAGTAAAAAGGGAGCAAATGAAACTCACCATACTGTATTTTGTAGTAAAAATACATATATCTATATTGAACAACTGGACAATGCAGGTTTGGCCTCGGATTCACGAACCTATATCATTCGTATATGTATTAAAACACATGTTCGTAATCAAACAATTTCATATAGTATAGCTTTGTATGTTATATATTTAATTTGTATTTATATTTGAAAATAATTATTATTTGTATAGTTATATATATATATATATATAGTTTTAAAATACCTAAATGGTTATATATGAGTCTATATATAATGATTGTTAATAAAATTAGTTCATACTTATACGTAATAGTACTTATAAGTGTATTTTTATATACATAAATATATATAATATTAATAATAGTAAATAAAAGTCGTATTTGATTATAATGATAATATTAATAATAATGATAATATGTTAATAATTCTATAAATGATACTATTAATGATAGTTTTTAATAATAATAATAATAATAATAATAATAATAATAATAATAATAATAATAATAATAATAATAATAATAATAATAATAATAATAATAATAATACCTACTTTAATAATAAGAATGATAAAATTAATAATAACAATAATAATAATAATAAATTATAGAATACAACCTTTGAAGAAACAAGTATTTAAAAGAAATGCCATTGTTCGGATTCGAACCCGCGACCTCTCGTTCAAACCCATATACCCTTAACCATTCCTCTACCATTCTATTTCTTGCAATATCCATTACCTAATTACCATCATCATCAATGAAACATCATCTAAGTCGCCATTATCATATCCTAACTATCATCATGATTATCCTTTAACTACTCCGTAACCATTCGAGTATTCTCTATCATCCTCATCGAGCTTCTCCATTCATCATCATCTAACATCCAATAACATCATCATTTATCGTTTACGTTCATCATTATCATTAACATCTTTCGCTACTATTTATCAACATCATCATACTAAATATTACTCATCTAACATCATCATTTTCTTAGTAGTTGTTTCGAGGCCCAACATGAAATGCAAACTAAATCTCGGCCCAATGATTAAGACTAGTTTTACGGCCCAACTAGGAATCGAAACTCATCAGTCCACAACTCACTTAACCAACCCACTAATATTTCAGTCCAACAAGTAAATAAACATAACCCATTAAATAACTCCTAGCCCGCTTAAATTTATGTCTATTACTTGCATTCGCCAGAAAACAAATCGACATGGTACCCTACTACTTAATACCAATCTTAATTATATCAATCATCACACATGTATTCTTCATCTTTAATTTGTCGGTCCCATATAATAAAAAAATGCAGCAGTAACAAGTCAATTGCAAGTGGCTTTAGAGGGCAACATGGTGGCCTTATTGTGACACCCCATACAAAATCATCGTGTACGGTACATCAACAACAGGATCATTACAAGGTCAAACACTATATGTTGTTTGAAAACCAGTTTTGCATTCATGAACAGATAACGTTTTACAAAAGATGAATAGGAAACATTAACATGAGTACATGATACTAAGGTCATTACAAAGCTATTGTTTTGAAAATAACATAAGTTGGGAATGCAAAGTAAAAGTTTCATGCTTGAGACATCTCTAAGTAATGCAGCGGAAGTCTAACACAGCAAGTCTGTAACAGCAAGTCTATACACCGAGACTAGAACAGCAAGGCTAACAGCAGAAGCAACAACGTCTAAACACCTGAGAAATACATGCTTAAAAAGTCAACACAAATATTGGTGAGCTATAGTTTGTTTGTATTCAGTAATGTAATGTAGGCCACGAGATTTCAGTGCTTCAAACAAGCATTTCAAATCAGTAATTCAAATCAGTATGATAAAGTATATGTATAACCGTGGGCACTCGGTAACTAACTTAACATTTATACCCCCTGAAAGTACACTTGGCAAGTGCGTATGTCTACGAAGTATTAAACACTCGTTAAATGCTAGCGCGACTAGCCCGAGTGGGGATGTCAAACCCTATGGATCCATATCTAAGATTCGCGTTCACCGGTTCAAAAACCAATGACTAAACGTTACCGAGCTAAAGGGAATGTTTCTGCCGTTATATAACCCACACATATATAAGTTTAAGTACTCGTGCCTAGTATGTAAAACATAAAATCCGCATGTATTCTCAGTTCCCAAAATAAGTTAAAGTAAAAAGGGAATGCTATAACTCACAGTGATAAAAGCGGTAAAGTCGGTAATGAAAGTACGCAAGTAGTAAGTCGGTCCGAAAGGTCGTCAACCTAAATCAAGGGTTACTAGGTCAGTAGGTTGTTTTTATAAATTCTAATAGTGCATACAATAAGTTTAAGTGTCATCATCATCATCATCATTCATCATCATAAAAGCTAGGTAAGTTCGACAAGAATAGAGATCGAAACAATAGGCTGACTTCAGTCAGCTGCTGCGACCTCTACGTAAATCGAAAAGATGCATAGTCAGTGGCTATGGCTCCGTATGTGATTCCCCTAACCGCTGACCAATTTTCAGAACCTAACTCGTCTTCGTTTGACCGTGGTGACGGTTTAAGTGCGAGTAGGTCAGAAATTTCAGCACAACGTTAATAGGGTGTAGTGACTCTCAGAGGGCCATAAATCCTAAACCGTAACTCGGATTAAGACGAGGCCTAAATGGAAAATCATCTAATCGAACCGAACTAACTGAAAATCAACTTTCCAGTAGCCCAGGTGGTCTGATCAGATACGAAAATCAGTGGACAAGTGCTCCAGTGAGGTTCTTGGTGCTTGATGCTCATTACGGTTCTCATCCTTGATGCTTGTAGCTTCAAGTGTACAACTCGTTGATGGTTTAGCATCACTTTTGACCAAGATTCTACCATCAATACACAATATGTTAAGACCAAGTGGTAACACAACTCATTTAAGAGTCTTAGATGGATGATGAACCAAGGTTACATCATATCCTTAGTCTTAACACAATTACAAGTCCTATTTACAAACAAAGTTACAAACTTTACATCAATCAAACAAGTATGAACATGATCCAAGTCAAAAGAGGTGATGGAACCCTAAGCTAGAGAGCTTGGATCCCTTTCACACAATTTATAAGGTCACAAAGCTAGAAAGCTTGAACCTTTAGTGTTCTTGAAGATCTTGAAGCATAAAGCTTGGATATTTAAGATATATGAAGATAACAAACAAAAGTTTGAATCTTTATAACAAAATAACAAGATTAAAGTAAAATAAAGATGAATCTACAAAGTTGGTGAAGATTCAAAGCTAGAAAGCTTGAATCTTCCATGTTCTTGAAAGATTCATGCTTGAATCAACAAGATATAAGCAAGATCAAAGCTAAAAGGAACTTTGATCTCCATAATATGATGATGATGGCCACGAAAATGAAAGGAAAAGAAGAAGAAAAAGAAGACTTACAAGCAATACTAGAAAGGGAAGAAGGAAAGAACAAGTGTGTGTGAAAACCAAATGAGCAAGTGATTTGAATGAGAGGTAAATGGCTAGTATTTATAAGCAAGGAATTTGACAAGGATTGATGACATGGACAAGGGCTAGTATTTATAAGCAAGAAATTTGACAAGGATTGATGACATGGACAAGGGCTAGTATTTATAAGCAAGGAATTTGACAAGGATTGATAACATGGACAAGGGCTAATTAATTGGGTCACTAGCTAGAGTAGGGTGGGCTTGAGCCCAACAAGGTAGAAAGTCCAACAAGACTAACTATTGTGCATAATTAAATTACTACGCTTAATTAAGCATCCAAAAACCTAGGTAATTATTATTATAGAATAAAAATTAATATTTCGCAGTCATAATATTCCGATTATGACAAAAGTTAAACGTGCGCGCAAGTTCGCGGTTTATTCGAAACGTCAAATAACACTAACGGTTATAAAGGCTTCCAATGATCAAGTTATGTATCCTACGTACTCTAAGGCATGTTTTAACATATAAATGGAAGTAAACAACGTAAATCAAGTTTTCAGAGTATAAAGTAACACAGTATGCACAAATACCCAGTTTCGCAAAAACACAAGGCACAAAAGCAAGTCGAAAAAGCCGGGTCGTTACATTACCCACCTGTTAATGGAAATTTCGTCCCGAAATTTGAGGAGTGACAAAAAAAAATGGTACCGTATTTAAATAAGAAGTAGCGTATCAAAGTTTCGAAAGATTCGTGGGCTAAAAAGTGAGCTATTTACCTTGAAAAGTACTCTGGCGTATAAAAGTAATAATAGGTATATGCTATTAATTAAGTCTCTTAGGAGATCAACAAATTGATTTCGTTTCTGGTTAACATGAGTATGTTGTCTGAATATATCCACAAAAGAAAAGATGATGTTTTTAGCCTTATAGGCATCTTTAGTAAGCTGGATGCATGAAATACATCATGAATGTTACTAAACTCATCTAAAACATTGAGCGCTTATGTCGCAATACAAAGCTGACAGGTAGGATGGAAAACATGGTGATCATAACCATGCGATTTGATGTCTGGATAGTGTTAGCCACGGATTTTACTAACCCCTTGATTTCGGAAAGAGACCATAGGCATAAAGAACTCGATATTTAAGAACGTTTCATTTGACTATATGAATTGAAACTTTTGCTGAAAGTGAATAATCGGACTAGTATGCAATGCAAGCCATAATTATCTATAGTGCCTTCAGGACGGTCTGAACGAACAATGAAGGATATCACCCAGTTTACCATACTGCAGGTGAACTTATCCTTAGATGGAATGAAAGAACAGTTCCATAATGTAACTTTATCCTTTCAGTTACATGTTGAAGTTAGGGTTAACATTAACTAGAACAACATATAGTTGCAACCAACGAAGAAAGGAATGTGTAGAGTAATCATATCCGTATTACAGATGTTTTAAGCAGTCCCTTCCAAGAGGATAACAAGATTCATAGATTCCTAAAGTATGTTACTTTACATTTCCGAAAGAGAATCGCACGAAAGGTGTGATCTTTGAACCAGGGTGAACTCTTCGAGCGGTTTGTTCTAAATTTATCCTTATACTTAAGAAGATGCGCGGACAAGAAGATACGTGGACCCTTGGTCGTAAAGAACGGTTTACTCTAAGTGAAAAGAATCTCAAAACGATTCCTTGTACCTCAACCTACTAATTCATAGAGATGATTTTTACGAGGATGTTGCGATTAGCCGTGAAATATTGAGAATAGAAACCCACCTAGTGCCCTTCCTACAATGGGGTGACCATTGAGTGTACCTCAGAAAACTGATTTATCGGCCCGCGATTTTGCCATGTTTAACCTTAAAAGGAACATTTTTCGAGTACAAAGACTTCCTAACAAATTTTTTTATAAATCTGCCACCCAAAGTGGCTCAAGCGTTTTTAACAAGGATTTTAATAGTAAGCTTCATCCCTAACGGAGGGAGAGAAGAAGTGTGATCCCTACATGGTGTAGTCTAATACGGAAACCTTTAATAAAATCAACCGAGGAAGTTTTGAAAAACCTTTAAACGTTTGATGTGACAACATAAATGGAACGAAGTTCTTGGTAAATTTAGAAGTATGTATAACGAGTACCATTTGCACAAAATTATTTGACTTAAAACAACTCAGTAAAGGAACGATTTTTAATCATCTTGAAGGTATAACTTAGTATGTACTAACCCAAAATAAGTAAGGGTAAATTTATACATATATGATTTTATAAATAGCGTAAGTGATAGAAAAGTTTTTAGTACTTTCATTTGTCCATAAATCTCGTGAGGACCGCACAAATAAGCAACGTGTAAATCAACGTGTAAAATTTTTTATAAACATAGTTTTTCGTATTTCAGAGGTTACGAGTTGAAAAGGTCGAGTGAAAAATCTTTGAATCATCAGTTGACATGTTACTAGGTAATGAAAACTAATGAATTAAATGTAGTTTTGATGATTATCCGAACTTAAGTCTTTGGCCCAAAAATGTTTACGTCCGAAGCCGTTGCTAAAAAGTGAGGTATGAAGGATAGAGCATGAGGATGAGAAGTTAATCGCTTCTTGACTTTGCAGAATGCCATACAGGTTATGGCTAATATTAAAGTCGGAATACTAATGATGTTAATATCGCTAGATGAGAATTTCCTTGGAATAGGTCAGGACTTTGAGTTATGTAAGATAGAGCATCGCTCCGACAGATGTGAAGAATAAGATCCCTGGGGTAACGCAGTAATTTTGAATGGTTTAAATGTTTGTGGATGCCCGAAGGCTCTGCATGACGTGGTAGTAAGTGCCTTCATCACATACACACACATGAATCTCTTAGTTTCGACAGTTGTCTGTCTTCATGATGACTTGGATACGAATAAGCAATGAAAAATTTTATATTGACAAGCAACGAAAATTTTATAGAATTCATTTAAGGTGACGATGTAAGAAAAGAAATTAAGTTCTTAGCAAACTAGGGTTATGTACAACACGTACCATTCAAGGTAAAATATCCTTTGAATAAAAGATTTGATTTGTAAAAGTGAAAGTAAAATTTCATATGTATTTATCAAAAAGAAGTAATTATTTACTTTATTTTATATAACGTATACGATTTCAAAAATTTGCACAAATGGCAAATAAAATAAATTTATTTTTATTAAGTTTTGAGAGGATCGCACAGTAAAATAGTGTAAGTAAAATTTTGGCAAACAAAATTTTCATATTTCGGAGGTTACAAGTTGAAAAAAGATTGATGAGAATCGAGTAAAAGACTTTTGAAAATCTCGGGTGATATTTGAGCAAAAATGTTACGAGGTAATGAAAACTGTTGAATTTTAATGTGGTTGATGACTATTAGTAGGGCATAAGTCCTTCGACCAAAAATGCTTAAGTATAAAGTTGTTGCTTATAAGTGAGAAACGAAAGGGAGAGTATGAGGACGGGGATTAACTACCCATGGATTTTGGAAATTCCGAACTGGTATGACTAATATCGAAGTAAGAAGGGTGATGGTGTGATTATCATTGATTAAGAATTCTCTCGAAATAAGTTAGGATTCAGTGTCGCATAAGAATGAGTATCAAATACGATTCTTGGGTAGTATAGTATTTGAATTGCTGAAGTGACGGGATACAATTTCCTTTATGTATCGTTGTCCATTGTATCGGTTTCTTTCATGGCTAGAAAGTGAGCAGATTTGGTGAGGCGATCAACGATAACCCCGATAGTGTCATAACTGCCGACTGTTTTCGGTAGTTTCAGAATGAAATCCATCGTCATCCCTTCCCATTTCCATTGAGGGATCTCGGGTTGTTGAAGTAATCTGGATGGCTTTTGGCTCACCATTCTCGCGAGGTATAAGAATAATCTTCTTACTATAAATACTTTCGCTTTCGTCCTTGAAAGTCAGTCCGTTCCAACTATTTCCTCAAAGCTTTCTAACTCGATGAGTATTAGGTTAATTTTAAGGTCCATTCCAACCAAATCTTATTATACTGCCGTGAAAATTTTTATCAACCTTCTCAAATAACATCTGCTTGTGCGCAGGTAACTAATCCTTTCCAACTACTACTATAAAACTTCCAAGTTTTGTTGGCATGAGGTCATCTCCAAATGACCCACCTGTTAATTTTTAAGGTACTATCTTAAATTACTCCTCTATCTCTGCCAACTTACCATTAGCTTGTCCTATAGAATACTTAACTCTCATGATTGTTAATGGCTTATTAGTCATCACACTAGGATTCTTAGATATAAGGTTTCTATCACTATAGTATTAAACAATTCCGAGACGATAAATCGTTGTGAAGAAACGTACTCTAACTAAAATCAGGATCCATGCGAGTCTCCATAGCTGAGATAACGATTGCTCTATCGTATGTGAGTCCAAAGTTTTTTTTTTTTTTTCCTATTTGAGAATTTTTTTTCTTAAGTATCCAGGGTGTCTATATCTATAACAAATTTTTGGGTTATCAATTCTGCAGTCCAGGCCCTTCTCGTACAGTATCTAGACTAAGTGGTTATTCCTGCCTTTATCAGACCATAATGCGTATACTCAAGTGGTTCCTACCAAAATTTCCTTTGAATCGCTTCATATTCCTTATGTAGTAACATTGGGACTTCTGCATAATTCACTTCAATATAATTACGCTGGCCTGGCGTCATTATATTGTACTAAATCGTACGTTCATTCTAATATCACTCCATATGGTCAATCTAACGTGATCACTTTCAGTTCTACTCAATTTCATCCAACGGTGCTTTATCTATGCTATCTCAAAACAAAATCTACATAATTAATCTCACGATTTCTCGGTGTGGGTGCGTAAGTTCCGCAGGTCATGCACCAATGCCTAAATGTCCTGAAATTTCTTCAAAATGTTCAGGTTCAGGTAACATCGTTAGGTTCCTTTCTAGAAATTCAATCTGGGTCTCGCGTCAAGTTGTATGTGTAGCAAGTAGTAGTACGATATGTCTTGAGGCGACTCCCAAGTCTTTGGGTATGGTTGAGCATCAGTAGAAGGCACTCTGACCTTGTGAAAGGAGATGTCCTCCCGACTTCCCCAATGCCTAAGAGTGTTAGGGTACTAAATCCAGAAATGTCGTCAGATCGTCGAGCAGTGGTGAAGAACTAAAGAGATAAGTGACGGTCATGAAAGCGTACGAGATACGAGCCATCTTGCAGGAACTGAACAACCTTCGAATGTTCACACGTCGTATGTGGCTATTTAGAGTGAGCTTGGGGTGCGGTTACTCCGACAAATCCTCCAATATCTCCTCCTTCGAGGATCGACTTTAGTGGGCGTGTAATCCGAGGGGTACTCCTCCTAGATTGCGTGAAGAATCGTTCGATCCTTGGAACGGTGGAACAGTAGTAACAGGTGGGTTACAATACTAATCCTTAGGGTTAGACGTGTGGGAAATGGGTTCAAAAGAACATCTGAACTAGGAAAGGTAAGTTTTTCCAAGTCGGTGCAGCGAATAGCAGGCATGAAGCAAGCACGTAATCAGGCACTACAGCAACCTAGCTCGTTTACAGCAGTATATAGCATGGCAATATTAACAGTACTAAACAGAAGTAACATGCAATCGAAAGCAGATAGTAGCATGCAGTAGCTAGAATAAGCAAAAGCATGCAGCGAGTTTACATAGCAGTAAAAGGAAACGGTAGCATGCAGCAAGTTTCGCAGAAACAAGTAAACTAGCAAGTTGTAGATTAGTCCTATTAGTGAATCCTACTTGGGTCGGTCCTAGACTCACTAATGCAACCTAATTCCCTACAACCAATGCTCTGATACCAACTGTGACACCCCGTACAAAATCATCGTGTACGGTACATCAACAACAGGATCATTACAAGGTCAAACACTATATGCTGTTTGAAAACCAGTTTTGCATTCATGAACAGATAACGTTTTACAAAAGATGAATAGGAAACATTAACATGAGTACATGATACTAAGGTCATTACAAAGCTATTGTTTTGAAAATAACATAAGTTGGGAATGCAAAGTAAAAGTTTCATGCTTGAGACATCTCTAAGTAATGCAGCGGAAGTCTAACACAGCAAGTCTGTAACAGCAAGTCTATACACCGAGACTAGAACAGCAAGGCTAACAGCAGAAGCAACAACGTCTAAACACCTGAGAAATACATGCTTAAAAAGTCAACACGAATATTGGTGAGCTATAGTTTGTTTGTATTCAGTAATGTAATGTAGGCCACGAGATTTCAGTGCTTCAAACAAGCATTTCAAATCAGTAATTCAAATCAGTATGATAAAGTATATGTATAACCGTGGGCACTCGGTAACTAACTTAACATTTATACCCCCTGAAAGTACACTTGGTAAGTGCGTATGTCTACGAAGTATTAAACACTCGTTAAATGCTAGCGCGACTAGCCCGAGTGGGGATGTCAAACCCTATGGATCCATATCTAAGATTCGCGTTCACCGGTTCAAAAACCAATGACTAAACGTTACCGAGCTAAAGGGAATGTTTCTGCCGTTATATAACCCACACATATATAAGTTTAAGTACTCGTGCCTAGTATGTAAAACATAAAATCCGCATGTATTCTCAGTTCACAAAATAAGTTAAAGTAAAAAGGGAATGCTATAACTCACAGTGATAAAAGCGGTAAAGTCGGTAATGAAAGTACGCAAGTAGTAAGTCGGTCCGAAAGGTCGTCAACCTAAATCACGGGTTACTAGGTCAGTAGGTTGTTTTTATAAATTCTAATAGTGCATACAATAAGTTTAAGTGTCATCATCATCATCATTCATCATCATAAAAGCTAGGTAAGTTCGACAAGAATAGAGATCGAAACAATAGGCTGATTTCAGTCAGCTGCTGCGACCTCTACGTAAATCGAAAAGATGCATAGTCAGTGGCTATGGCTCCGTATGTGAGTCCCCTAACCGCTGACCAATTTTCAGAACCTAACTCGTCTTCGTTTGACCGTGGCGACGGTTTAAGTGCGAGTAGGTCAGAAATTTCAGCACAACGTTAATAGGGTGTAGTGACTCTCGGAGGGCCATAAATCCTAAACCGTAACTCGGATTAAGACGAGGCCTAAATGGAAAATCATCTAATCGAACCGAACTAACTGAAAATCAACTTTCCAGTAGCCCAGGTGGTCTGATCAGATACGAAAATCAGTGGACAAGTGCTCCAGTGAGGTTCTTGGTGCTTGATGCTCATTACGGTTCTCATCCTTGATGCTTGTAGCTTCAAGTGTACAACTCGTTGATGGTTTAGCATCACTTTTGACCAAGATTCTACCATCAATACACAATATGTTAAGACCAAGTGGTAACACAACTCATTTAAGAGTCTTAGATGGATGATGAACCAAGGTTACATCATATCCTTAGTCTTAACACAATTACAAGTCCTATTTACAAACAAAGTTACAAACTTTACATCAATCAAACAAGTATGAACATGATCCAAGTCAAAAGAGGTGATGGAACCCTAAGCTAGAGAGCTTGGATCCCTTTCACACAATTTATACGGTCACAAAGCTAGAAAGCTTGAACCTTTAGTGTTCTTGAAGATCTTGAAGCATAAAGCTTGGATATTTAAGATATATGAAGATAACAAACAAAAGTTTGAATCTTTATAACAAAATAACAAGATTAAAGTAAAATAAAGATGAATCTACAAAGTTGGTGAAGATTCAAAGCTAGAAAGCTTGAATCTTCCATGTTCTTGAAAGATTCATGCTTGAATCAACAAGATATAAGCAAGATCAAAGCTAAAAGGAACTTTGATCTCCATAATATGATGATGATGGCCACGAAAATGAAAGGAAAAGAAGAAGAAAAAGAAGACTTACAAGCAATACTAGAAAGGGAAGAAGGAAAGAACAAGTGTGTGTGAAAACCAAATGAGCAAGTGATTTGAATGAGAGGTAAATGGCTAGTATTATAAGCAAGGAATTTGACAAGGATTGATGACATGGACAAGGGCTAGTATTTATAAGCAAGAAATTTGACAAGGATTGATGACATGGACAAGGGCTAGTATTTATAAGCAAGGAATTTGACAAGGATTGATAACATGGACAAGGGCTAATTAATTGGGTCACTAGCTAGAGTAGGGTGGGCTTGAGCCCAACAAGGTAGAAAGTCCAACAACACTAACTATTGTGCATAATTAAATTACTACGCGTAATTAAGTATCCAAAAACCCAGGTAATTATTATTATAGAATAATAATTAATATTTCGCAGTCATAATATTCCGATTATGACAAAAGTTAAACGTGCGCGCAAGTTCGCGGTTTATTCGAAACGTCAAATAACACTAACGGTTATAAAGGCTTCCAATGATCAAGTTATGTATCCTACGTACTCTAAGGCACGTTTTAACATATAAATGGAAGTAAACCACGTAAATCAAGTTTTCAGAGTATAAAGTAACACAGTATGCACAAATACCCAGTTTCGCAAAAACACAAGGCACAAAAGCAAGTCGAAAAAGCCGGGTCGTTACACTTATAATATTCTTCTTCTTACAGCTCGATATCCTACTTTTTATATATAAAGGGGTCTGTTAACAAAAGGGATAAAAAGGAACATGTAGTGCAATCATCATCATTTTCCTTATCGAATATAAAAAAAAATAAAGCAGCATCAGTAGCGACTTTTGTTGGGTTTAAACCTAATAAAACAACTATCCACGAGCTGCAGTAGAAATAGGAAGAAGAAAATAAGCGTAGTAGTCTTTGTTAATTTAATGGTGGTGCTGGTTCGTTTGTGCTAAAAAAAAATGGAAGGATGAGGTATCGGTTGTGTTACCCATCGTGGAAGAAACAGAAAATAATTAGGAGTAGAATTGGGTTTGTGAATGTTGATTCAAAAGAGAACAGAAGACGGTTAGAAGTGGTTCAACGAGTTTATGATTAGGGTTAGGGTTTTAAGATCTAACAAGAAACATAAATAAATATTCGAAGGTCTCTTATGTTGGTGGTGGTTTTGCAGTTTATCCTCGAAACAGGAAGAGATGCAGCAGCATATCGATTGCCGTGATGGTTAAGGATGGTTTGGGTAATAGCTTGGCTATGTCTGGAGTAAAAATAGAAATATAAAAAGAGCAGTAGTAGCTTACAGTGGTGGTGGTTGTTAAAGAAGGTAAAAGTCCTTTGATTATATTCTCAAGTGTTTATATATAATAGATGGAAGTTGTAATGATGATTGATGATTGGTTTAGCGACGGTCAAGATGGTGGTGACCGGTTATGGTTATGATCGATAAGGATAGTAGATGGTGGTGATTATGATCACAAGGGAGAAGGAGGTCAAAGAATGTGAACATCGTAGTAGAAGAATTATGGTTTTGATGTTTGTTATTGGTTCTTGATTGGAAATAGTGTAAACAGAAAGTCATGGCATCGGACAGTTAGATAACGATGTTTAAAAAAATTAATATACAGAAAGATATTCATTTGTACAGAATATATAATAAGATAATAAAACTGATATGGATTGTTAACCACTTTTGTTTATATCTGTACTGAATTTTTGTTTTAGAGATCAGAACAAAATTATAAAGTGATTAAAGAATCGATCGTACACAAAAAGCATACATATATATAAAGCTGAAAGGGATTATATCGGATTCTTTTATTAAACTGATTTTTATATATATATATAATTAATAATTAGTAAATGTTAATTTATAAATATTAAAATACAGCTAATAAAATAAATAATAATACTAATAAGAATAATAATAATGTTAATAATATCAACAATACTAATATTAATAATAATAAATAATTATAATTATAATAATAATTATTAAAATAATAATAATCATACTATTAATGATAGTAATAAAAATAATGCTTTTTAGTGATATTACTAGTAAAAAAACAAGTTACATTATTTTCAATTTTCATAACTATATAGTATATTATATAATAATATTACTAATGCAATTAATAATATTAATATTAATTTTTAATATTAATAATAAAAATAAAGATAATAATAGTAACATTTATATAACACTTTATTTAAATTTGTATTTTAGTTAATATATTAACAGTACATAAGTCCTTTTTAATATCTATATATCATATTTTTATATTTATATATTTATATATATTATGATATACTTTCAATATTAATTATAGAAGTCATATGTATATAGATTCCTTTTAAATTAAACATAATCATTTTGTACCTTATTTTACATATTTGATTTTTATTGTTTAAATTATATTTTATTACTTTGAATTATTATCTATATATATAATTACATTTATTTTTATTTACAACAATGGTTCGTGAATCGTCGGGCATATTCAAAGGTTACTGATTACATGAATATAGATTTCAAAACTTTCGAGACTCAATAATACAGATTTTGCTTATCGTGTCGGATTCATATAAAGATTAAAGTTTAAATTTGATCGGAAATCTCCGGGTCATCACAGATGAGGCAACGTTACTTACAAATTTGGATATATAAAATCGATCAATGAAGAATCTGATATAATTAGCGAATCCTGAAAGAACCCATGTGATCTCCTGTGAACCTTACTTGCATCTGAACGAATTATTCTAGATAGATGGTTAGCAACAAACACCTGTTCATCCAACAACTAAAATTAGGGTTTTTATTCGGAATGTGTTGCAAGAAACTACAAAAATTAAAATTAGGGTTTAAAATAATGTATATAAACAAAAATCGATCAATGAAGAATCTGATATAATTAGCGAATCCTGAAAGAACCCATGTGATCTCCTGTGAACCTTACTTGCATCTGAATGAATTAGTCTACATAGATGGTTAGCAACAAACACCTGTTCATCCAACAATTAAAATTAGGGTTTTTATTCAGAATGTGTTGCAAGCAACTACAAAAATTAAAATTAGGGTTTAAAATAATGTATTACCTTGAATCAATTAAAATTAGGGTTTTTATTCAGAATGTGTTACAAGTAACTACAAAAATTAAAATTAGGGTTTAAAATAATGTATATAAACTTACCTTGAATCATGAATTAAAAGATTAATACATCAATAATTTGAGTTTAGAAGCTTAACACAATTATTGATTCATGAGCGTGGATAGCGTTTGTAAAAGTGCTGGTGACGATTTGAATGTATGGTACTCTTATCTTATGAACAACAATAGGAGAAGAAAATTTAGGTTAATCTGACCTCTAATTTTTTAAATTCCTCCCATGTTTTTTTTATCATGTAAGAGGGTATTTTAGGGATAGATTATATGTAAAATTGATTTATTAGCTAATTTTTTAGTGGATGATTAAGGACCGTTGGATCAAGGTGTGATGCCCCGTACAAAACCATCGTGTACGAATCATCAACAACAGGATCATTACAAGGTTAAGTACTATATGCGTTTTCAAAAGAGTTTGCATTCATTAATAAAGTGATGTCTAAACCAACATCGAATGTTTTACAATCCCAAAGCATGCTTCACTAAGTAGAAGCAAATAATAAGTGTATGTGACCACAATGGTCGTTACAAGTCATAATTCAAAAGTACAAAAGTTTGAATGCAAGGTAAAGTATTTCATGCGATGACAACTCTAAGCAGTGGGTGTCTACAGCACGACTAGTACACAGCTGAAGCTAACCTCAAGCACCTGAGAAAAATATGCTTAAAAACGTCAACACAAAGGTTGGTGAGCTATAGTTTAAGTATAACAGTAAGTAAGGTAGGCTACGAGATTTCAGTGCTACAAAGAGCGTTTCAAAATAGTATGATAAAGTATATGTTAACCGTGGGCATTTGGTAACTAACTTAACGTTTATACCCCCTGAAAGTACACTTGGCAAGTGCGTATGTCTACGAAGTATTAAATACTCGTTAAATGGTAGCGCTACTAGCCCGAGTGGGGATGTCAAACCCTATGGATCCATATCTAAGATTCGCGTTCACGGTTCAAAAACCAATGATTAAACGTTATCGAGCTAAAGGGAATGTTTATGCCGTTGTATAACCCACACATATATAAGTTTAAGTACTCATGCCTAGTATGTAAAACATAAAATCCGCATGTATTCTCAGTTCCCAAAATAAGTTAAAGTAAATAGGGAATGCTATAACTCACAATGATAAAGTAGTCGTAAAGTCGGTTCGGAAAAGGTGTGTAAGTAAGCGGTCCGAAGGTCCTCAACCTAAGTCAAATAGTACTAAGTCAGTAAATCGTTTGTATAGGTTTAAAAGTATGTAAATAAGGTCTTAAAGGTCATCATCATTCATCATCAAACAAAAGGCGTAAAGTAAGTTTCGTTTATGAAAGTAGTTTACAACAAAGGCTGACTTCAGTCAGTCACCACGGCCTCTACCCTTACTGAATTAAGGTGAGACCAGTGGCTATGGCTCCGTCTATGAGTCCTTTAGTTATGGTAAAATTTACAGAAGCAAACTCGTCTTCGTTTGACCGTGGCGATGGTCTAAGTGCGAGTAGGTCAGAAATTTCTGCACAACGTTAAAGGACATAGTGACGATCGGAGCGCCATAAATCCTAACCCGTAACTCGGATTAAGACGAGTGCTATATGAAAAGTTATATACTCGAAAATATCTATTTGAAAATCATAATCAAAACAGCCGAGGTCTACTGTTCCAGTAGGCAGGGAACCGTAGGCAGAAAAATAATGGGTTCCGGTGGGTTTGGTGTTTGATGTTCATCATGGTTCTCATCCTTGATGCCTATAGCTTCAAGTGTACAACTCATTGATGTGTTTACATCATATTTACCAAGTTTTAACCATCATAACCCTAGTGTAAGTCTAAGACATGAAGCACAACTCACTTAAGAGTTGTATGAAGTTTGATGAACCAAAGTTACATCAAAGTCTTAGATCTAACATATACATGAACTTTAAAGCTAATAACAAGTTACAAACTTGAAAATAAACTAACTAATCAAGATCTTAAGATGTAGAACATAGTTCTTAGTTAGATCTTGAAGATCCAAGACTCAAAAGTCTAGATCAAGCATAAGTATACAAAGTTATATTTAAAGAAAACTTATTTATGTGTTCTTGAACTTTCAAGTTAACTTTTAGTTCCAAGAGATATGAGATCAAGACTAACTTGTAGTACTTGACCAACAACAACCAAAATTATAAAATTAAAGTGCAAGTAAAACTAAATAAACAAGTAAATAAGTTCATGAGTTTCATACTTTAAAGATTCAAACCAAAGTTGGATCTTTAGAAAGTAAACTTTAAAGTTTACTTCATGAACTTCAAGTATGATTTACAATACATGAACCTTAAATCTTTTGACATAATGTATGTAGAACATAACTAGAAAGTTAGTTCTTGTATGTTCTTGAAAATACAAGATTAATATGAAGAATCAAACTAGAAAGTTTATTCTTGTAACATGAAAGTAAGTAACAACAACTACTAGTAACAAAGTAACATCAACAACTAACAAGTGTCAAGTAATAATACAACATCATAGAACAAAGATGATGATGATATAGGGGTGTTTGTAATTCGGTTTTTGGCCAAGGAAGAAGAGAGAAAAGAGCTTGTTACTTACAAGATTTAGAGAGAAAAGTGAGAGAGAAAGTTGAGAGAATTAAGTGTGTGTTTTTGTGAGAGGATACAAGTGATGAAGTAATACATAAAATGAACCACAAAACTCCCTCCAAGGTCTACAAAGGCCACGGTCAGCTGTTCCAAAAGGGGGAAGGGAAATGTTCCATGGTCACTAGTATGTAAAGCTCATTAAAGTTGGTTACAAGGTGGTATGTGCATGGGGAGGAGAAGTAACAAGATTCCGAAGTTCATAACTAACTAGTTATAGTTTAAAATGATACTTACATGACTAAGTGGGCTAGTTAATCCACTTAAAAGGTAGGGTGGGCTTCTAAAGTCCAATAACACTAGTAAAGGCCCAAGTTCAAATAAAAGCCCAAGTATGCATGTAATTAACAAGTTAATCCAATTAAAAGCCCAAGTAACTTACTAACAACTTTAGTTAATTAAAATGATTAATAAACTTAATCATGAATGCAAATAATATCTAAAAATATTATTCGTGAAAGTTTCGGATGTCACAAAGACGTTTCGGGCAATTAAAGTCAAGTCCGGGCAATCATGGCAACATGTAAATGTAATAACATACATTCGTTTATCACACGTATTAATAATAACAATTATTAATAAATAAACGTTGGAAAAATCCAGGGTTGTTACATTACCCACCTGTTAAAGAAAATTTCGTCCCGAAATTTAAGCTGAGGTAGATGGAGGAGTCAGGAAAAGGTGAGGATACTTCCGCATCATTTGATCCTCTCGCTCCCAAGTAAACTCAGGTCTTCGTTTGGCATTCCATCGTACTCGGACGATCAGAATCTTGTTGCGTTTCAAAGTTTTGATCTCACGATCCATAATCTCAACTGGTTCTTCCACAAAGTGAAGTTTGTCGTCAATCGTAAGTTCCTCAAGTGGTATGATAAGTTCAAGTGCAGCAAGACACTTCTTCAAGTTCGACACGTGGAAGGTAGGATGAACTGAGCTCAATTGTGCAGGTAGATCCAAACGGTATGCAACGGGTCCAACACGTTCCAAGATTTCAAAAGGACCAATGTATCGTGGGTTTAACTTTCCATGTTTTCCAAAACGGATCACACCTTTCCAAGGTGCAACCTTCAACATTACATGATCACCAACATTGAATTCAAAGTCCTAACGTTTGAGATCGGCATAACTCTTTTGGCGATCACGGGAAGTCTTAAGTCTAGCTTGAATCTGGGCAATCTTCTCCGTTGTTTCATGGACTACCTCGGGTCCGGTAATTTGCTTTTCGCCTACTTCGGCCCAACAAATAGGGGATCGGCACTTACGGCCATACAATGCTTCAAAAGGTGCAGCATTAATGCTCGAGTGATAACTGTTGTTGTAAGAAAATTCAGCGAGTGGCAAATGCCTTTCCCAGGCCTTTCCGAAATCGATAACACATGCACGCAACATGTCCTCCAACGTCTGAATCGTTCGTTCACTTTGCCCGTCAGTCTGAGGATGATAAGCAGTGCTCATGTCGAGACGAGTTCCCATGGCTTCTTGCAAAGAACGCCAAAATCTAGAGGCAAAACGGGGATCGCGATCGGAGATGATCGATAAAGGTACACCGTATCGTGATACAACCTCCTTAATGTATAGTTGAGTAAGTCTTTCCATTGTATCAGTTTCCTTCATCGCTAGGAAGTGTGCAGATTTGGTGAGGTGGTCAACAATAACCCAAATGGTATCGTATCCGCCCACCGTCTTAGGCAGCTTAGTAATGAAATCCATTGTGATCCTTTCCCACTTCCATTGCGGGATTTCCGGTTGTTGAAGTAAACCAGAAGGTCTCTGATGCTCGGCTTTAACTTTCGAGCAAGTCAAACACTTACCAACATAAGTCGCAACGTCCTTCTTAAGATTCGGCCACCAATACTGTTCTTTAAGGTCGTGGTACATCTTGCCCGCTCCAGGATGAATCGAATATCTCGATTTGTGTGCTTCATCAAGTATCAGTTTTCGTAGATCTCCATAAAGAGGTACCCAAATTCTTCCGGCATAACATCGGAGTCCAGACTCCCTAACCTCGAATCGAGAGACAAGTATGTTCAAATGTTCGTGAGATATATTCTCCTCCTTGAGAGCCTCATCTTGGGCTACTCTGATCTGGCTGTTGAGGTTCGAATGGATGGTGATGTTCAGAGCCCTAACACGAAGAGGTGCCGTCCTCTCCTTTCGGCTTAAAGCGTCAGCTACAACATTGGCCTTGCCAGGGTGATAACGGAGTTCACAATCATAGTTGTTGAGCGTCTCGATCCATCAACGCTGTCTTATATTCAGTTGCTTCTGATCGAAGATGTGCTGGAGACTCTTGTGATCGGTAAAGATAGTGCTCTTAGTTCCATACAAATAGTATCTCCACAATTTGAGTGCAAATACAACAGCTCCAAGTTCAAGATCGTGAGTAGTGTAGTTTCGCTCGTGAATCTTCAATTGGCGGGAGGCATAGGCAATAACCTTTGATCGTTGCATCAGTACACAACCAAAACCACTCTTCGAAGCATCGCAATAAACAACGAAATCGTCGCTGCCTTTGGGAAGTGATAGGATAGGTGCGGTAGTTAACTTCTTCTTAAAAGTTTGAAATGCTGATTCGTGTGCGGGTTCCCAAATGAACTTCTTGCCCTTATGAGTCAGTGCGGTCAAAGGACGCGCAATCAGAGAAAATCCTTCGATGAACCTTCGGTAATAACCGGCGAGACCTAGGAATTGGCGAATGTGAGTTGGAGTGGTGGGGGTCTCCCACTTGCTGATGGCTTCAATCTTGGCGGGATCAACTTTGATACCCTGGTCGCTCACAACATGACCCAGAAATTGAACTTCCTTCAACCAAAATTCACACTTGGAGAATTTGGCGTAAAGTTGTTCTTGTCTCAAGAGTTCAAGTACTAGTCGAAGGTGTTGCTCATGTTCTTCTTCACTCTTAGAGTAGATGAGGATATCATCTATGAAGACGATGACAAACTTGTCCAAGTACGGCTTGCAGACACGATTCATGAGGTCCATGAACACGGCAGGTGCATTTGTCAACCCGAATGGCATCACAAGAAACTCATAATGACCATAACGAGTTCTGAACGCAGTTTTCATCACATCACTTTCCTTCACCCTCAACTGGTGATAACTGGATCGCAAATCGATCTTTGAGTAGACACTCGATCCTTGTAGTTGATCAAAAAGGTCGTCAATTCGTGGAAGAGGATACCGATTCTTGATAGTCAATTTGTTGAGTTCACGGTAGTCGATACACATACGGAAGGATCCATCCTTCTTCTTCACAAACAACACAGGTGCACCCCAAGGCGAGAAACTTGGTTGGATAAATCCACAGTCAAGTAGTTCTTGTAGTTGACTCTGTAATTCTTGCATCTCGAAAGGTGCGAGTCTATAAGGTGCACGAGCTACAGGTGCAGCTCCTGGCACTAAATCGATCTGAAACTCTACTGCTCTCTGCAGCGGCAATCCAGGCAATTCCTCTGGGAAGACATCAGAAAATTCGTTCACAATTCGAACATCGTTCACGCTCTTCACCTCAGTTTCTACCGCTTTCACATGTGCTAGGACAGCAAAACGTCCCTTCTTCATAATCTTTTGCGCTTTCACGCAACTAATGAGGTTCAACTTCGAGGTACATCTCTCTCCATAGATAACTAGTGGTTCGCCATCTCCTTGTGGTATGCGAAGTGCTTTATCTCCACAGATAATATCGGCCCTTATCTTACTCAACCAATCCATACCAACGATCACGTCAAAACTTCCCAGTTTGATAGGTATCAAGTCAATTTCGAAATCTAAACCAGCTATGTTGATAATAGCTCCTCGACTAATGAGGTCAACTTTTTCAAGTTTTCCATTGGCGACCTCGACAAGCATACTCTCTTTTAACGGGACTAATGACCAATTAATCTTATCGCAAAAATGTCTACATACATAACTTCTATCCGCACCAGTATCAAACAAGACAGAAGCTAAAAGATTGTTGATTTTGAATATACCTGTCACCAAGTCGGGGTTATCGCATGCATCTCTTGCATTAACATTAAAAGCTCTACCACGGGGTGGTCCACCGTCTTTTCGCTTGTTTGGACACGCATTTCTGAAATGGCCCGTCTGCCCACATTCGTAACACTTCTTCGGTCCATTGGTGTTCGGCTTCCCATTCAAAGTGGTGACCTTGCAGTCTTTTCCGATATGCCCAGACCATTGGCACTTCTCGCAGACAACATTGCAATACCCAGTGTGGTGTTTGTAGCACCGTTTGCATTGTGGTAAGGTTCCCTTGTAGTTCGGGTTGGAGTTGGTGTTGTTGTTGGGATTAGGGTTCCCACCGTTGTTTTGCCTCTTGACGGGGGTCTGATCGTAGTTTCTCCCCCTGTTGTTGTTGTTGTTGTTGTGGTTGTTGTGGTTGTTGTCCCATTTCCTCTTTTCGCTACTACCATCCTCAAACTTAGCCTTCTCCAGATCATCAATAAGAATCTGATTCATGAGTGTATGCGCCATGCGCATTGCTTCGGGAACATTCGGTGGTTTGGACGAGGTGACGTTACCCTTGATGCTCTTAGGGAGTCCCCAGAAGTACCTTTCCATTCGTTTGAATTTCGGGGTGACCATTGTCGAACACATGAGAGCTAGTTCCAAAAATCTCCTGTTGTAACCATCAAGGTCGTTCCCAACGGCCTTTAACTGCATAAATTCGATTTCCATCTTCTGGATTTCAGTTCTCTGACAATACTCATCAATCATTGCCGCTTTGAATTCCTCCCATGGCGTAGCATACGCCTCATCAATGCCTTTCACTTGAGCTAACGTGTTCCACCACGTTAGCGCGCCGTCAGATAACGTGCACGAAGCAAACTTGGTCTTGTTATCCTCCGAACAGTTGCTAACTCGGAATACTGATTCAAGTTTCTCGAACCATCTGGTGAGACCAACCGGTCCCTCGGTTCCACTGAAGTTATGCGGTTTGCAGCTCTGGAATTCCTTGTAAATACACGCATTTCGAACGGGTGAGATAACTGGTGGTGGTGGCGGTGGAGCTTGGAGATTTCTTTCTACTAGGGCTGCGGCTACACGTTCTTGGATCATCTCTTCAATTTGAGCAGCAGTAGGTGTGGATCGACCGTTAGCCATGATGTTCTAAACAAAAATTTTGACTCAAGTCAAAATCCAGTATGCAAGTAGTAATAATACAGTATATAGTAACCAACATGGAATCAAAACATCACATGTTATTAAAGAATGCATCTAGGTACAAATACCACAGAATCATCGTACAGTAATGTAAATAGAACATCGTGCAAAAATTAAATAACGCAAAGTTCCATTCATTAATAATAATAAGTTTCATACATTCGCATAAGTTCTTACAATATATAAATAATACAAGAAGCTACTACTAGATTACATCATGAAATCTAATACAAAAGTCCTACGGTGAAGGTGGGTGTAGGATGTCTAAAACCTGAGCCAACTGCTCCTCGAGCTCAGTAACCCGATCTCGGAGAATCTGTACCTCCCTTGTCAATTCCTTGACAGTGGGAGCTGGTGGGGCAGGCGGTGCCGGCGGTGCAGGTGGTGCCGGTGGTGCAGATGGTGCCGGTGGAGCGGGTGGTGCAGACCGCACGACGCGGGGTGCAGATGTCCCGGCTCCAGAAATAATCAGCACGTAACGAGGTGCCTTACGTATCTGTGGGTCGGCAGGGTACAGCACAAGCCGTTTAAGGGCAGT
Source organism: Rutidosis leptorrhynchoides (assembly GCF_046630445.1). Classification (NCBI taxonomy): domain Eukaryota; kingdom Viridiplantae; phylum Streptophyta; class Magnoliopsida; order Asterales; family Asteraceae; genus Rutidosis; species Rutidosis leptorrhynchoides. The sequence goes on from NC_092336.1 coordinate 405,616,435, forward strand.
AACCCTCCGACGCTGACCAAAAACATCAGTGAAAGCACGACCTCCATTCACCCCTGGAATGACGGTGCCATCAAGACGGTACCGCTTCTTCGGCGGGGTGGAGGGTGCCTGAATAGGTATATCAGCCGGGTCCTCGTCGTCACTGAAGTCATCCGAAGAGGTGTCGTATGATGGAGCATCAGTGGAAGACCCGTCGTCTGAATCATGTGGTGGCGACACGGGTGGCTCAACTGGCAGTCCGAAGGCGGCCAACATCTGTCTGTGTCTGCCTGGCGAAATCGGCACTAACGTCCGTCGGGAGTGCGTCGGCAAGGCGTGCGCATATGGTTGCGGAATGGCTCTTCCCCGAACTCCGCGGGGATCACAACTCCACCGATGCGGGGCTGTGAATCCGAGGGTCCGGGAGCAGACGGAGCTGGAATCTCCGTAGGGCTCACGTGTCCGTCAGAAGTAGCCACTGGTGCAGGCGGCTGGCTGCTAGTCCCGGAAGATGACGCGTCGGGGTCACTCGTGCGTATCGGGATCGGTGGATCGGCAACAGTGGTAGGTGGAATAGTTGAAGAGTCTAAACTGCCCAAAATGCTAGCAGGTGGTACATCCGACATCTGAACAAGGAAAAATAAATTTTCCATGTCAGTAAGTCATAAAGCAAGCACGTATTAGGCCAACAGTTTAAATCGTGTATAACAATAAGTAGCATGGCAATAACAGCAAATCGTACGAAGGTAGCATGCAATCGAAAGCAAGTAATAGCATGCAGTAGTGAAATCATGTAATAGCATATGGCATACAGCAGTAAAAGCAAGCAGCAGCATGCAGTAAGTTCAGTGGAAACAAGTAAACTAGCAAGTTGTAGATTAGTCCTATTAGTGAATCCTACTCGGGTCGGTCTTAGACTCACTAATGCAACCTAATTCCCTACAACCAATTCTCTGATACCAAATGTGATGCCCCGTACAAAACCATCGTGTACGAATCATCAACAACAGGATCATTACAAGGTTAAGTACTATATGCGTTTTCAAAAGAGTTTGCATTCATCAATAAAGTGATGTCTAAACCAACATCGAATGTTTTACAATCCCAAAGCATGCTTCACTAAGTAGAAACAAATAATAAGTGTATGTGACCACAATGGTTGTTACAAGTCATAATTCAAAAGTACAAAAGTTTGAATGCAAGGTAAAGTAGTTCATGCGATGACAACTCTAAGCAGCGGGTGTCTACAGCACGACTAGTACACAGCGGAAGCTAACCTCAAGCACCTGAGAAAAACATGCTTAAAAATGTCAACACAAAGGTTGGTGAGCTATAGTTTAAGTATAACAGTAAGTAAGGTAGGCCACGAGATTTCAGTGCTACAAAGAGAGTTTCAAAATAGTATGATAAAGTATATGTTAACCGTGGGCACTTGGTAACTAACTTAACGTTTATACCCCCTGAAAGTACACTTGGCAAGTGTGTATATCTACAAAGTATTAAACACTCATTAAATGCTAGCGCTACTAGCCCGAGTGGGGATGTCAAACCCTATGGATCCATATCTAAGATTCGCGTTCACGTTTCAAAAACCAATGATTAAACGTTACCGAGCTAAAGTGAATGTTTATGCCGTTGTATAACCCACACATATATAAGTTTAAGTACTCGTGCCTAGTATGTAAAACATAAAATCCGCATGTATTCTCAGTTCCCAAAATAAGTTAAAGTAAAAAGGGAATGCTATAACTCACAATGATAAAGTAGTCGTAAAGTCGGTTCGGAAAAGGTGTGCAAGTAATCGGTCCGAAGGTCCTCAACCTAAGTCAAATAGTACTAAGTTAGTAAATCGGTTGTATAGGTTTAAAAGTATGTAAATAAGGTCTTAAAGGTCATCATCATTCATCATCAAACAAAAGGCGTAAAGTAAGTTTCGTTTATGAAAGTAGTTTACAACATAGGCTTACTTCAGTCAGTCACCACGGCCTCTACCCTTACTGAATTAAGGTGAGACCAGTGGCCATGGCTCCGTCTATGAGTCCTTTAGTTGTGGTAAAATTTACAGAAGTAAACTCATCTTCGTTTGACCGTGGCGACGGTCTAAGTGCGAGTAGGTCAGAAATTTATGCACAACGTTAAAGGACATAGTGACGATCGGAGGGCCATAAATCCTAAACCGTAACTCGGATTAAGACGAGTCCTATATGAAAAGTTATCTACTCGAAAAGCTATATTTGAAAATCATAATCAAAACAGCCCAGGTCTATTGGTCTGTTACAGAAACAGCAGAACAGTAGGCAGGGAACAGTAGGCAGAAAAATAATGGGTTCCGGTGGGTTTGGTGTTTGATGTTCATCATGGTTCTCATACTTGATGCCTATAGCTTCAAGTGTACAACTCATTGATGTGTTTACATCATATTTACCAAGTTTTGACCATCATAACCCTAGTGTAAGTCTAAGACATGAAGCACAACTCACTTAAGAGTTGTATGAAGTTTGATGAACCAAAGTTACATCAAAGTCTTAGATCTAACATATACATGAACTTTAAAGCTAATAACAAGTTACAAACCTGAAAATAAACTAACTAATCAAGATCTTAAGATGTAGAACATAGTTCTTAGTTAGATCTTGAAGATCCAAGACTCAAAAGTCTAGATCAAGCATAAGTATACAAAGTTATATTTAAAGAAAACTTATTTATATGTTCTTGAACTTTCAAGTTAACTTTTAGTTCCAAGAGATATGAGATTAAGACTAACTTGTAGTACTTGACCAACAACAACCAAAATCATAAAATTAAAGTGCAAGTAAAACTAAATAAACAAGTAAATAAGTTCATGAGTTTAATACTTTAAATATTCAAACCAAAGTTTGATCTTTAGAAAGTAAACTTTAAAGTTTACTTCATGAACTTCAAGTATGATTTACAATACATGAACCTTAAATCTTTTGACATAATGTATGTAGAACATAACTAGAAAGTTAGTTCTTGTATGTTCTTGAAAATACAAGATTAATATGAAGAATCAAACTAGAAAGTTTATTCTTGTAACATGAAAGTAAGTAACAACAACTACTAGTAACAAAGTAACATCAACAACTAACAAGTGTCAAGTAATAATACAACATCAAAGAACAAAGATGATGATGATATAGGGGTGTTTGTAATTCGGTTTTTGGCCAAGGAAGAAGAGAGAAAAGAGCTTGTTACTTACAAGATTTAGAGAGAAAAGTGAGAGAGAAAGTTGAGAGAATTAAGTGTGTGTTTTTGTGAGAGGATACAAGTGATGAAGTAATACATAAAATGAACCACAAAACTCCCTCCAAGGTCTACCAAGGCCACGGTCAGCTGTTCCAAAAGGGGGAAGGGAAATGTTCCATGGTCACTAGTATGTAAAGCTCATTAAAGTTGGTTACAAGGTGGTATGTGCATGGGGAGGAGAAGTAACAAGATTCCAAGGTTCATAACTAACTAGTTAGAGTTTAAAATGATACTTACATGACTAAGTGGGCTAGTTAATCCACTTAAAAGGTAGGGTGGGCTTCTAAAGTCCAATAACACTAGTAAAGGCCCAAGTTCAAATAAAAGCCCAAGTAACTAACTAACAACTTTAGTTAATTAAAATGATTAATAAACTTAATCATGAATGCAAATAATATCTAAAAATATTATTCGTGAATGTTCCGGGTGTCACAAAGACGTTTCGGGCAATTAAAGTCAAGTCCGGGCAATCATGGCAACATGTAAATGTAATAACATACATTCGTTTTATCACACGTATTAATAATAACAATTATTAATAAATAAACGTTGGAAAAATCCAGGGTTGTTACACAAGGGGTATTATAATGTAATTTTCTAATCTAATGGTAATAAAAGGGGTTTTAAAAACATTTATTAGCTAATCGAGACTCTCTTTTAATGTATATAGTGATATTTCGATTAATTTTGACTAATCTTAGGATTAGGATCCTCTCCTGTTACATTAAAACATGATGGTCATGTTATGATTTTTGGGAGGAGAAAAAGTAGGGTCCACTAATTATTTATATTTATTATTTTATTAATACATTTATTTATGCCTAAAATATAACTTGATGGGTTAAGTTTTCTTTTAGAACGTCGGAATTTAATTAAGCTACCCCTCTCTAGCGAGACAATAGAGGGGCGCAAACAAAACCATTACAAAGGCAGAAGACTCATATATCGGTAAAATTACATTCGACCACAAAGAAGGTGGAGAAGTACGTAATTGCCTAAGCCATTTACAAATAAGAGCCTGATAAAACCCGCGTAAACTTCTAATATTTAGACCACCTTTTTCAAAAGACGCCTTGGTTTGATCCCAACGGACGCAATGCATCTTTCTATTATTTTCCATACTACCATAAAAAACGAGGCTTTAATTCCTTCAATCTCATTGACAACCGACTCAGGACATTTGTAAATGGATAGAAAATATATTCTCAGGCTTCCGAGGACCGATTTAACGAGAGTTCATCTCCCACTAATGGAGACATTATTAGCTTTCCACCCCGCCAATCTTTTTTTGAATTTATCGACCAAAGATATCCAACTTCCAATGCGGTTCATGCTAACCCCAATAGGAATTCCTAAGTATGTAAAAGGAAACTCGCCACGAGTATACCTCGATGCATTCGTGAACTCTTCAAGTTCAACATCAAGCACCCCCGACACCATAAGTGTGATATTTCGTGACATTATTCCTTAAACCCAAAAAGGAATAAAAATCATTGAAAACGTTAATAGTATTAAGTAAAGTCTCCTTATGCCATTTGGTAATAATCATGACATCATCTGCATAAAAAGATGAGAAACTGAGGTAGCCGGGTTTTCAATTTGCGCGCCTCAAATTAAACCCTCGGTAACTTTTTCACGTATCATAATATGTAACCCTTCCATAATAATGAGAAAATGGAAAGGTCTCAGCGGGTCTCCTTGACGTAACCCTCAATGAATCACGAACTCATTAGTGGGACTTTCGTTGATGAGAATGGACGTCCGAACGTGATAAAGACACATTTTAACCCACTTTCACCACTTAGTGCCAAATCCCAACACTTGAAGCACATAATCAAGAAAACTCCACTATACCGTATCGTATGCCTTTTCAAAATCCACCTTTAAAATAAGTAGCTTCTTCTTCATCTTTTTGTACCAACCCATAGATTCTTATGGGTTAAGTTACTGGAGAGAATCTTGATCTCTAATCTAAATATACCCTAATGTGTAATCATAACTGCACACATTAACATAACTCTTATTCCTTAAAATATAAGTTCATTACAAAATCCATATTAAAATCAACCAGTGACAAAGAAAGTAACCTAAGAGGCTATGAACTTGTATGTTAGAGTTTATTTTCATTAAGCATTCAAATTCGAGATTTAAGACACGAGTTCAAACATGACATTCACCCCCTCAAATCAAAATTCATTAGTCTTTCCTTCCAACAATATTCTACCTGCTATTATTGTCCCAATGCGCTAAGTGAACGATAAATTACTTGAGTTAGGCTTCATTTGCTGAGGTCAAACTTAGCGGTCAAAACATGTGACATCGACATCCATTGGCGCACATATAGACTCAACGTGACATCGACATCCTTTTGCACACATATAGACTACAGTTCGGTTCAAGTATCACTTGTTGTGAACCAAATTTAGCATATTGTATGGTTTATGATGCCCCTGAGTTTGACCTTTGATCAAGCATAGAATAATTGGGTTGGGTTCGGTCCATGCTTGACATCACTAAGAGAGGATTTAAGGGTCAATTGGGTTTAACGCTCCGGTCCGGAGTACCGTGAATAACCCCTTGCGAGATGATGATCTCAACAGGGGTGGTTAAACATTAGACCCACCATCAGCGGGTGGTCCGGTCATTGATGGCTCGCGCTATAAGATAGGGTTTCCGTTCATAGAACGTTACCTGTATATCAAGAATGTCTAGTGTAATGCTATGAGTCCGGTAGCGCGGGTATATTTGCGCTATGCGCTGCTGTTCTTAGAACGTGTGTGTGTGAAGGTGGAAAGTCCAGATCCCTCGTTCTGTGGACGAAGTCTTGTATTTATAGGATAACCTTTCTTGTCTTCTATTGCCACGTAATGAGGCTAAACAGATCGTGACCTGCAAATAGTACGTCCTTAGGCGAGCTGGTCCGACAAAAGTAAAAAGTGTTCTTGTCGGCTCTGATTCTTGTCTGCCAGGTGTCCTCTGCCAGCTACAGCATCGCCCGTCATGTGGCCGCTACCTATGCGCGCTTATAGGACTAGCGCGATGGTAATAAGTATAGCGCTTCAGGCCTTGGCGCGCTCGGGTAATTCCTAGTGGCGATGCTGTTTGATACGCTACACAAGCTGACCGGGTATGCCTATCATTAAATGATCAAGCATAGAATAATCGGGTCGGGTTCGGTCCATTCTTGACATCACTAAGAGGGGATTTAAAGGTCAATTGGGTTTAACGCTCCGGTACGGAGTACCGTGAATAACCCCTTGCGAGATGATGATCTCAACAGGGGTGGTTAAACATTAGACCCACCATCAGCGGGTGGTCCGGTCATTGATGGCTCGCACTATAAGATAGGGTTTCCGTTCATAGAACGTTACCTGTATATCAAGAATGTCTAGTGCAATGCTATGAGTCCGGTAGCGCGGGTATATTTGCGCTATGCGCTGCTGTTCTTAGAACGTGTGTGTGTGAAGGTGGAAAGTCCAGATCCCTCGTTCTGTGGACGAAGTCTTGTATTTATAGGATAACCTTTCTTGTCTTCTATTGCCACGTAATGAGGCTAAACAGATCGTGACCTGCAAATAGTACGTCCTTAGGCGAGCTGGTCCGACAAAAGTAAAAAGTGTTCTTGTCGGCTCTGATTCTTGTCTGCCAGGTGTCCTCTGCCAGCTACAGCATCGCCCGTCATGTGGTCGCTACCTATGCGCGCTTATAGGACTAGCGCGATGGTAATAAGTATAGCGCTTCAGGCCTTGGTGCGCTCTGGTAATTCCTAGTGGCGATGCTGTTTGATACGCTACACAAGCTGACCGGGTATGCCTATCATTAAATGATCAAGCATAGAATAATCGGGTCGGGTTCGGTCCATTCTTGACATCACTAAGAGGGGATTTAAAGGTCAATTGGGTTTAACGCTCCGGTACAGAGTACCGTGAATAACCCCTTGCGAGATGATGATCTCAACAGGGGTGGTTAAACATTAGACCCACCATCAGCGGGTGGTCCGGTCATTGATGGCTCGCGCTATAAGATAGGGTTTCCGTTCATAGAACATTACCTGTATATCAAGAATGTCTAGTGTAATGCTATGAGTCCGGTAGCGCGGGTATATTTGCGCTATGCGCTGCTGTTCTTAGAACGTGTGTGTGTGAAGGTGGAAAGTCCAGATCCCTCGTTCTGTGGACGAAGTCTTGTATTTATAGGATAACCTTTCTTGTCTTCTATTGCCACGTAATGAGGCTAAATAGGTCGTGGCCTTCAAATAGTACGTCCTCAGGCGAGCTGGTCCGACAAAGTAAAAAGTGTTCTTGTCGGCTCTGATTCTTGTCTGCCAAGTGTCCTCTGCCAGCTACAGCATCGCCCGTCATGTGGCCGCTACCTATGCGTGCTTATAGGACTAGCGCGATGGTAATAATTATAGCACTTCAGGCCTTGGCGCGCTCTGTTAATTCCTAGTGGCGATGCTATTTGATACGCTACACGAGCTGACCGGGTATGCGTATCATTAAGTCCCCCAGTTCAATGGTATGCTCAGTTGCGGCGCATGGCGTTGAACTCAACTTGTAGCTATCGTTCAACGGTGCTCGTAGGTACGGCGCGTGGCGTTGAACTCAACTCGTAACTGTCGTTCAATGGTGCAAATCTTATCGGCTTACTACTTCGACCTCACCTATTAGCTTTTTCAGGTTAGCGCCCACTTAGTCTCTCTTCTTACGATTCTTTGATTTATTTGTTAATAGATGGCCTCGTCTTCCTCTACTGCTGAGCCCCCAAACTGTGAGGTTATCAAGTCTGTTATGACGCAGTGCAAAGTCGCGCAGTTGGTGAAGTGGTATCCACCTTTGGCTGATTTGAATCCTATAGCTAGTGGCGATGCTGTTTGATACGCTACACGAGCTGACCGGGTATGCGTATCATTAAGTCCCCCCAGTTCAATGGTATGCGCAGTTGCGGCGCATGGCGTTGAACACAACTTGTAGCTATCGTTCCATGGTGCTCGTAGGTGCGACGCGTGGCGTTAAACTCAACTCGTAACTGTCGTTCAATGGTGCGCGCAGGTGCGGCGCGTGGTGTTGAACTCAACTCGTAACTGTCGTTCAATGGTGCGCGCAGGTGCGGCGCATGACGTTGAACTCAACTCGCAACTGTCGTTCAATGGTGCGCAGGTGCGGCGCGTGGCGTTGAACTCAACTCGTAACTGTCGTTCAATGGTGCGCACAGGTGCGGCGCGTGGCGTTGAACTCAACTCGTAACTATCTTTCAATGGTGCGCGCAGGTGCGGCGCGCGGCGTTGAACTCAACTCGTAAATATCGTTTAACTACTTTTTACTGCGCGCCGCCATCTTCTTCTTTTTTATATTTAAAAAGTATTTTGTCCTGTTGCATTAAATGCAAGAAAACCGAAGCGACGGTTTGTCAGATGCTACAGTTGTATTCCCGCCGATTTCGCCGCCTTTTGTTTCCTCGTACTCTTCCCTTTCCATCTTTCGACACGTGGCCCAATCTCCGCCCTTGATATTTTAACCGCCCATTTTCAAATTCCCTTAGGGCCTCTTCCACGTTTTTACTCTCCTATAAATACTTCATAATCATCTCTCTCAATTTTTTTACTTCATCTCTGCTCTTCATTCTCGTGCAAATCTTATCAGCTTACTACTTCGACCTCATATATTAGCTTTTTCAGGTTAGCGCCCACTTAGTCTCTCTTCTTACCATTTTCGACCTCGTGTTGGTGAGGTCGCGTATCGTTTGGAATTACCCGAAGAACTTGCGGGGATTCATAATACGTTTCACGTTTCTCATCTCCGAAAGTGTCTTGCGGATGATTCTTCATGGACGCCTTTAGACGAAATTGAGCTAAACAACAAGTTAGAACACGTTGAAGAACCGATTGCTATACTTGATGAGAAGGTCAAAAGGTTGAGACATAAAGAGGTTAGGACTTTTAAAGTTCAATGGCGTCGGAGTAAGGGTTCCGAGTTTACTTGGGAGCCCGAAGAGTTTGTGTTGGTTTATCTTCCTTCTTGTCATGCGGCGTGGATCGCGAGGACGCGCTCCGATTTAAGTGGGGGAGAGTTGTAACACCCCGTTTTCTCGTGCGCGTTTAAAGGTACGTACTTAATCAATAGTACGCTTATAACTTGTTCGTTATGTGATTAAATGAGCTACGGGGCTAGCTGTCGTATAAGTATATATGTATATATATATATATATATATATATATATATATATATATATATATATATATATATATATATATATATATATATATATATATAAGTGTGTGTGTGTGTGTATATATATATATATATATATATATATATATATATATATATATATATATATATATATATGTATGAATGCGTGCGTGAACGTGTTTATGAATGTGTCGCGTTGGCGTCGAGTCGTGTGAGACCTAAGGTCGAGGTTTAGACGTGCATAGGAAGGGTGAAAGATGTTGTGCTTGTTGTTTGAACCTTTGATTTATGTTAAATTGTCGAAGTGATCAGGAATAGGCCAATGGCGCGCCGCGAGGAAAGGGGCCGCGACGCGACAAGCAAAGCAAATCCATATCAGAACTTGAGTTAAGAAGGGTCGTTTTTCCTTCTTTATGTCGCGCCGCGACAAAGTAGCCGCGCCGCGGCACCTCTGCAGTTCTGACTCCGATTTCTGCTCAAATTAAAAAGGGTTTTAGGGGCAATTTGGTCTTTTTGCATGTAGATCTGATGGGAGCTTTTAATATCAGCCACTTATCCTATATTTCTCATTTCTTTTCCATTTTCTTTCATAATTTCCTCTCAAAACTTAAAATCCACTTAGATTAAACTTGAGATTTGAAGAAGAAGTTTTGTGAATCAATCCTAGGAGCAAGAATTAAAGTTGTTCTCCTTGCTTTTAGCTACAAGAGGATAGTTTTGGTAAGTCTCAACTTTAAGTTTTGAGTTTTATTTAGTTTAAGCTAGGGTTTGGTTCATATGGAACTTGTGTGACCCATTTGAGGGTTAAATGGGTGGATTTTGGGTTAGATTGTTGAAAGGAAACCCTAATTACCATAATCTAGGGTTTGGTCTAATGAAATGAGGTTTGTAAGTGTTAATGGTGTTGTAAGCATTAAAATACTTGTTTAAAGTTGAATGATGTTAATTGGGTCATGTTTGACTAAGCTTGCAAGTGTAAGTGTTAAAATGGGTCATATGAGTCAAAGTTGACCTAATTGGGTAAAATGGGTATGAAATACACCAAGTTTGTGTTAGTTGATGTTAATAGACCCTAATCATTAGCTTTTAGTGATTTATGACAAGGAATGGTCATTAATGGGCGGTTTTGGTGTAGTTGAGTCATTTAATGCAATCGGGTCATAAAATGCTCAAGGGTTAGAAGTTGGTATTTAATTCAACTAGATTGTATGTTAATAAATGCATAATGTAATAGGTACGTTACATTGAAGGGTTGCAAGCTCGGTTAGCTTTCACAAGAGACTTGAGGTGAGTGGAATAATTATATATGCATGTATATAATTTATTTACTTGTGAGGTATGGGTTAAAGTTCGTTGTTTACGATACCATACCCTAGAGTATATTGTGTTGTTGATGAGGGTTTAAAGTTCGTTGTTGACGATACCTCATACGTATGGAATTAAAGTTCGATGTTGACGATGCCATACGATTATTGTAGTGACGTTGATGAGGGTTTAAAGTTCGTTGTTGACAATACCTCATATGTGGGTTTAAAGTTCGGTGTTGACGATACCACATTAATATAGGCGAATGGGGTTTAAGTTCGATGTTGACGATACCATTCGCTGGGCTAGCCTTGGGATCTTGAGTACTATGGATGTTGTGAACATCATCATTATACTTGTGTTTTAGCATATTGTATTGTTATGTTATATGCTATTGTTATACTAGCCTTGTTATCGTGGTACTTAGCGAAATACATGTGAAAGGTATGCTAATTATTGTAACTAGTATGTATGCGAATTTGGTAAGTGTTTGCATGTAAGTAGGTTATATATATGTATGTATAATTGTTGCACTCACTAAGCCTTGTTTACCCTCTCGTTGTTTACCATTTTATAGGTTCTGGCTTGGACAAGGATAAGGGCATACGTTTGGACTAGTGGTCTCCCGCTTATGTTGTCGGGGGGTGCTTTTGGTGTTAGCTTTTTGAAGTTGGCCTAACGTTTTGGGTAGTTTAGCCCCAAACCATGCTCGAGTGTCGTTTGGATTATAAACTATCATTGTAGTGGGTCAAACTTGTATTAAACTTAATTAATGGCCTTCGTGCCTTTTGTAAACATTTAAATCTATGTACGTTTAAATGGAACTTGTGGAATGGTTTACATATTTAATTGGTGCATAAATGTGTATTATAAAAAAAAAATTATCGTATGGAATACGGGTTGGGTTGTTTCATTATTTTTATAAATCTAAAATACCAAAATTTATTGTTTGGTTTATGTGAACTAACCTTGTGCTAATTGTTTTGTGTTGTGTTTATCAATCATCAAGCAAGACGGACGTTGTACTAGCGAGTTAATGCGACGTGCTCGCGTAACAACGATTAGCTACCGTTGTTACGGGTGCAAATCGTGTCAAACAAGTAATGTACGATGATTGTTGAGCAAGATGGGGTAGTGTGGTACGTATGTATATACTTACGTGTTATGCCTTTTCGTTCTTGGTTTATCCTTTTCCGTTTTATAGAATGAAGACGAGAAACGGACACGATAATGATATCGGTGGTACAAGCGAGGACCCCGAATTCACGGCCAAGGTTGAGGCCATCTTGAAGAACTACAAGGAGGACTTCCTTGTTAGCATGAGAAAGGTTTTCAAGGAATCGGTTGACGAGCAAATAACCGATTTAATTAATGAACGAATGAAGGCCACTGTCGATGAGGCTCTTAAAGCTAGAAATATTTATCCTCATGGTGAAGGAGGTGAAGGAAGGCGAGACTTCCACTACAAAAACTTCAAGGATACTCAACCTCCGATGTTTAATGGGGTGAGGGATCCATTGAAAAGCACTTGTTGGATTTCCGATATCGAGGGGGCGTTCCGTACCGCGGAGTGTCCTCCCGAGAAGAAGACTAGGTATGGGTCTAGCATGCTATGTGAAGAAGGCAAGTTGTGGTGGGACGGTAAAATCAATTTATATGGTGAAGAGCAATGCATGAGCTTGACATGGGAGGAGTTTAAGAAGGAATTCTTCCAAGAATACCGAACTTCTTCCGACCTTGATAGAATCCGGGACGAGTTGCATCATTTGCAACAAGGTTCAATGGACTTGGTTACTCTCAAGTCTATCTTTTTGACAAAGACTCGTTTTTGCCCGGAGTATGTTGGTGACGATCACAAGCTAATGAAAGATTTCTACCGTACCTTGAACGACGAGTTCAAGGGTAAGATTAGTCGGGGAATGGCTAAGACTTTTGAAGAGCTATTCGAGTTGGCTAGGGGTTTTGAGCTGGAGGTTCCAAGAAAAAGCAATTTCACTTTTTCAAAAAGAAAGTTTGAAGGTTCGAGTCATTCGAATTTTTCAAATAAAAAGAACAAGAACAAAAAGGGTTCCGAAAGTGTCAATAGTGTGAAGAAGGGCGCTACCGGTGGTTTTGGGAACTTTGTCCCTACTTGCTACAATTGTGGGGTACGTAGACATATGGCTCGAGATTGTCCGAAGCCAAATTCAACAAACAAGCTCACTTGTTTTAATTGCAACAAAGGAGGACACCGAAAGTCAGAGTGTCCCGATTTGAACAACGATAATGTTAAAAGGCTAGAGAAGGCGGCGGGTACGGCTCGAGGGTGAAACTATTTGATGACTAACGACGAAGCCAAGCAATCCAACGAAGTTGTCTCAGGTACTTTCTTGGTTAATTCCAATCCGGCACGGATTCTTTTTGATAGCGGTACAAATTTGTCGTTTGTGTCTCTAAAATTTGTGCCTAAACTTGATAGACCGTTAGCTAAGTTAAGTCGTCCGGTAGAAGTCGAAATAGCAGACGGCAAGACGGTGCTATTGGTTGATGTGTGTAAGAATTGTGACGTTGTTTTTGGTGCCGAAAACTTTAAAATTGATCTCATCCCTATGACTTTGGGCGATTTTGATATCGTTGTTGGTATGGATTGGCTCGATCGTAATAGAGCTGATATAGCGTGCCATGAGAAATCTATTCGTGTGAAGACCCCTAGTGGGGGAGAGTTAATTATTCACGATGATAAACGAAGAAGGCTTGTGCCGTTATGTTCTTTTGCACGGGCACGTCGTTTTCTTATTAGTGGTGGCATGGCTTTTCTTACCCATGTTGTTGATACTCGCGATGAGTCACCACCCATCCGTGAAATTCCGGTGGTTAGTGAATTCGAAGACTTTTTTCCGGACGAGTTACCTGGTGTTCCGGCGGAAAGACAAGTTGAATTTCGCATTGAGTTGGTTCCGGGAGCTACTCCCATTGCTAAAACTCCTTATCGTTTTGCACCAACAGAAATGCAAGAGTTGTTAAATCAAAACCAAGAGTTGCTTGAGAAGGGTTTTATTCGACCGAGTGCTTCGCCATGGGGCGCTCCGGTTTTATTCGTGAAAAAGAAGGATGGTAGTATGCGGATGTGCATCGATTATTGGGATTTGAATAAGGTGACGATCAAGAATTGTTATCCATTGCCTAGGATTGATGATTTGTTTGATCAACTCCAAGGTGCGACATATTTCTCAAAGATTGACCTACGGTCCGGCTATCACCAAATGCGGGTCCGTGAGAAAGATATTGAGAAAACGGCTTTTCGAACGCATTATGGGAATTTTGAGTTTGTAGTAATGCCTTTTGCTCTTACGAATGCACCGGTGGCATTCATGATCTTATGAACCGAGTGTGCCAACCTATGTTGGACAAGTCGGTGATTGTGTTCATTGACGACATACTAGTCTACTCAAAGAGTATGAACGAACATGAACGTCATTTGCAGGAAGTACTGAAGACGTTACGAAGGGAGAAGTTGTATGCTAAATTCTCCAAATGTGAATTTTGGCTAAGGGAGGTTCAATTCCTTGGCCATATTGTGAACAAAGACGGTATTCAAGTAGATCCGGGGAAGATAGAGACGTTGAAGAGTTGGAGACAACCGACTACGCCTACGGAAATCCGAAGTTTTCTCGGATTGGCCAGTTATTATCGTCAGTTTATCCAAGACTTTTCTAAGATCGCTTCTTCATTGACGAAATTGACGAGGAAGAACGCGAGGTTTGTTTGGGAGAACGAGCAAGAAATTGCTTTTAAACTGTTAAAAGAGAAGTTGTGTCAAGCTCCGGTGTTAGTGTTGCCGGAAGGAGTGGAAGACATGACGGTTTATTGTGATGCATCGTTAAATGGGCTCGGGTGTGTTCTAATGCAAAGAGGTAAAGTCATCGCTTATGCCTCTCGACAATTAAAGGAACACGAAACGAGATATCCGACTCATGATCTTGAGTTGTCGGCGGTGGTACATGCGTTGAAAATTTGGCGCCACTACTTATATGGTGTCAAGAGTACGATTTATTCGGATCATAAGAGTTTGAAACATCTCTTTAATCAACGAGATTTGAATTGTCGTCAACGTAGGTGGATGGATGTGGTGAAAGATTACGATTGTGAAATACTTTATCATCCGGGCAAGGCGAATGTGGTCGCGGATGCGTTAAGTCGAAAGAGTCATCACCCGGCGTTACGATTGGGATTGTTACATATGATTATTACTAACGATTTTCTTGAAAAACTCTGTGTGATTCAAATAGAGGCTTACGTTCACAACAAGCATGCGGAGCGAATTGTGGGACAATCGGAGTTCATTACTATGGGCTCGCGTGGTTTGTTGTCTTTTCAAGGAAGAGTGTGGGTGCCTAAGATGGGTGATTACCGACAAGTGCTACTCGATGAAGCACATAAGTCAAAGTATTCCATTCATCCAGGCGCGATGAAAATGTATCTTGATTCAAGGAAGGATTATTGGTGGCCGGGCATGAAACGTGATGTTGTGAAGTATGTTGAGCAATGCGTCACGTGTTTGAAAGTTAAGGCCGAGCACCAAAAGTCGTATGGTAAGTTACAACCGTTAGAAATCCCGAAATGGAAATGGGAGCACATTACCATGGATTTCATCACAAAGTTACCTAAAACGACGAGAACCCAGTTTGATTCGATTTGGGTTATAGTTGATCGACTGACAAAGAGTGCTTTGTTTCTTCCCATTAAGGAAGCGATATCGTCGGAGACCTTGGCTAAGGTGTTTATCAAAGAAGTCATCTCTCGACACGGTGTTCCTATATCTATTATTTCGGATCGAGATACTCGCTTTACATCTCGGTTTTGGGAAAAGTTTCATGAAGATATGGGTACGCAATTGAAGTTGAGCACGGCGTATCATCCTCAAACGGACTGTCAAACCGAACATACGAATCGAACATTGGAGGATATGTTACGGGCATGTATTATCAATTTTGGTGGTAGTTGGGACGAGCACTTACCTTTGGTGAAATTCTCGTACAATAATAGTTATCATACTAGTATTGGGATGCCACCTTATGAGATGCTTTATGGGCGTAGGTGTCGAACCCCGATTTGTTGGGGTGAAGTGGGACAAAAGGAAATCGGGAGTACCGATTTAGTTTTAGAGATTAATTGTAAGATTGATATGATTCGAGAGCATTTGAAGAAGGCTCAAGATAGGCAAAAGTCATATGCCGACAAATGTAGACGAACGATCGAATTTCAAGAAGGTGATATGGTGATGCTTAAGGTTTCGCCATGGAAGGGTATTATTCGGTTTCGGAAACGAGGAAAGTTAGCTCCTCGGTTTATTGGGCCGTTTAAGGTTTTAGCTCGTGTTGGTGAGGTCGCATATCGTTTATGAATTACCCGAACAACTTGCGGGGATTCATAATACGTTTCATGTTTCTCATCTCCGAAAGTGTCTTGCGGATGATTCTTCATGGACGCCTTTAGACGAAATTGAGCTAAACAACAAGTTAGAATACGTTGAAGAGCCGATTGCTATACTTGATAAGAAGGTCAAAAGGTTGAGACATAAAGAGGTTAGGACTTTAAAAGTTCAATGGCGTCGGAGTAAGGGTTCCGAGTTTACTTGGGAGCCCGAAGAGTTTGTGTTGGTTTATCTTCCTTCTTGTCATGCGGCGTGGATCGCGAGGACGCGCTCCGATTTAAGTGGGGGAGAGTTGTAACACCCCGTTTCCCGTGCGCGTTTAAAGGTACGTACTTAATCAATAGTACGCTTATAACTTGTTCGTTATGTGATTAAATGAGCTACGGGGCTAGCTGTCGTATAAGTGTATATGTATATGTATATGTATATATATATATATATATATATATATATATATATATGTTTGAATGCGTGCGTGAACGTGTTTATGAATGTGTTGCGTTGGCGTCGAGTCGTGTGAGACCTAAGGTCGAGGTTTAGACGTGCATAGGAAGGGTGAAAGATGTTGTGCTTGTTGTTTGAACCTTTGATTTATGTTAAATTGTCGAAGTGATCAGGAATAGGCCAATGCCACGCCGCGAGGAAAGGGGCCGCGACGCGACAAGCAAAGCAAATCCAGATCAGAACTTGAGTTAAGAAGGGTCGTTGTTCCTTCTTTATGTCGCGCCGCGACAAAGGAGCCGCGCCGCGGCACCTCTACAGTTCTGACTCCGATTTCTGCTCAAATTAAAAAGGGTTTTAGGGGCAATTTGGTCTTTTTGCCTGTAGATCTGATGGGAGCTTTTAATATCAGCCACTTATCCTATATTTCTCATTTCTTTTCCATTTTCTTTCATAATTTCCTCTCAAAACTTAAAATCCACGTAGATTAAACTTGAGATTTGAAGAAGAAGTTTTGTGAATCAATCCTAGGAGCAAGAATTAAAGTTGTTCTCCTTGCTATTAGCTACAAGAGGATAGTTTTAGTAAGTCTCAACTTTAAGTTTTGAGTTTTATTTAGTTTAAGCTAGGGTTTGGTTCATATGGAACTTGTGTGACCCATTTGAGGGTTAAATGGGTGGATTTTGGGTTAGATTGTTGAAAGGAAACCCTAATTACCATAATCTAGGGTTTGGTCTAATGAAATGAGGTTTGTAAGTGTTAATGGTGTTGTAAGCATTAAAACACTTGTTTAAAGTTGAATGATGTTAATTGGGTCATGTTTGACTAAGCTTGCAAGTGTAAGTGTTAAAATGGGTCATATGAGTCAAAGTTGACCTAATTGGGTAAAATGGGTATGAAATACACCAAGTTTGTGTTAGTTGATGTTAATAGACCCTAATCACTAGCTTTTAGTGATTTATGACAAGGAATGGTCATTAATGGACGGTTTTGGTGTAGTTGAGTCATTTAATGCAATCGGGTCATAAAATGCTCAAGGGTTAGAAGTTGGCATTTAATTCAACTAGATTGTATGTTAAGAAATGCATAATGTAATAGGTACGTTACATTGAAGGGTTGCAAGCTCGGTTAGCTTTCACAAGAGACTTGAGGTGAGTGGAATAATTATATATGCATGTATATAATTTATTTACTTGTGAGGTATGGGTTAAAGTTCGTTGTTGAGGATACCATACCCTAGAGTATATTGTGTTGTTGATAAGGGTTTAAAGTTCGTTGTTGACGATACCTCATACGTATGGAATTAAAGTTCGATGTTGACGATGCCATACGATTATTGTAGTGACGTTGATGAGGGTTTAAAGTTCGTTGTTGACGACACCTCATATGTGGGTTTAAAGTTCGGTGTTGACGATACCACATTAATATAGGTGAATGGGGTTTAAGTTCGATGTTGACGATACCATTAGCTGGGCTAGCCTTGGGATCTTGAGTACTATGGATGTTGTGAACATCATCGTTATACTTGTGTTTTAGCATATTGTATTGTTATGTTATATGCTATTGTTATACTTGCCTTGTTATCGTGGTACTTAGCGTTATACATGTGAATGGTATGCTAATTATTGTAACTAGTATGTATGCGGATTTGGTAAGTGTTTGCATGTAAGTAGGTTATATATATGTATGTATAATTGTTGCACTCACTAAGCCTTGCTTACCCTCTCGTTGTTTACCATTTTATATGTTCTGGCTTGGACAAGGGTAAGGGCATACGTTTGGACTAGTGGTCTCCCGCTTATGTTGTCGGGGGGTGCTTTTGGTGTTAGCTTTTTGAAGTTGGCCTAACATTTTGGGTAGTTTAGCCCCAAACTATGCTCGAGTATCGTTTGGATTATAAACTATCATTGTAGTGGGTCAAACTTGTATTAAACTTAATTAATGGCCTTCGTGCCTTTTGTAAACATTTAAATCTATGTACGTTTAAATGGAACTTGTGGAATGGTTTACATATTTAATTGGCGCGTAAATGTGTATTATAAAAAAAAAAATTATCGTATGGAATACGGGTTGGGTTGTTTCATTATTTTTATAAATCTAAAATACCAAAAATATTGTCCTTTAAACTTATTCCTTTATTGATTTGTCCATCGTTAAACGGCAACCCAATATATTGTATTTGTTTGATTTCATTTTATCTAGTTAAAACTCAATTTAGTTTATACAATCTTAACTTGCACATATAACTGTCCTTGGAATGATACACGGATTTTACCATTATCTATACTACTACACGATCGGGTACACTGCCTGTTAGTGTGTGTAATCTTTAAAACCGGTATTTTCCATACAACAATTCATATACCACGTTTCACACATCAACAGCGCACGAAAGCTGGGGTGCGTAGGAGGTGGAAGAATTCGTTTTTCTTTATCGACGATTCATTTATCCCGCTTGCATATAGAAATATCTGCGCGTGGCATACCGTTGCTATCAGCGATGATAATGGTAGGCAGTAGATGGGTGTTATTTTAGACGCCGATGATAATGGTAGGCGGTAGATGGGTGTTATTTTTGCACTTGTTTTCTCTTTATCACTTGTGTCTAACTTAGCATGTTTTATTTGCAGAGATGCGTCTAGACAGACTTCTGGCTTTGCGCGAAATTGAGGGCGTTCATACTGAGACGCTTGATGTGGAGAATCAGGGTGACCAGGACATGGACATCGATGGGCAAGCCCAAGGTGATGCCGCTATTGACGCCAGTGGGTCTGGTAGAGCCAATCAGCGCTAGAGTCATGTAGACGAGGACTCTCGTCAGGAGGATGTTGAAGGGGGCAAGGCTAGTGAGCCCTCAACTAAGGGTGGGAGTAAGCGCAAGCGCGCTAAAAAGGGAAAAGGTAATAACCAGTTGTCTTCAGGTGACGAGGCATTGCATTACCTTTTTTGTTACTAACCAGTTGTCTTCTTATTTATAGAAGCTCTCCTGCAGTTCTATGGCATGAACGATCAGTTGTCTATTCCGGAGGCTACGGCGGCCTGTCAGTTCGACTACTTGGAAGACATCAAGCTTTCCAACTACTTTGGGCATCTCTCGCCCGTGGCATCATGGCGTTTTGACGTTCAGTTGGCCATGTTGAACTTGATGCGTGCTAAAAGCTGTCTTAAGGAGGCGAAGGCGCGCCTAGACGGTGCCGGATCTTCCACGCCTGGTGCGCTGACTGCTGAGAAGATGCATGACCGTATCGTGCATCTGACTTCTGATCTCGAGCATTCAGAAAAGGCTCGTAACGAGGCGGCCATCGTCTCATTGGTCCTAGCTGAGGAGAAGGCGTCTTTGGCGTCTAAGGTTGAGGAGTTGGCTAAAAAGGTCAAGTCCCTTGAGTATGAGAAGAGCGCTTGGGAAAAAGAGTGCGAGGACTTGACTGATCGCTTAGCTTCTTGTCAGGTCGATCGCGACACGACCAAGTGTCAATTTGAGACGTTGAAGAGGGGTTTCCCCGAGCTCGTCGGTCGTGCCATTGACTCAAAATACGTGAGCGATCTTTTTGTCGACGCTGTTCTCGCTTTCAAGGCAGAGGAGAGACTCGTTTTTTGGAGAAAGATTCAGCCTCTCGTCCAATCCTCCGAGGCCTTGGATGCTCTTATTTCCAAGGATGTAGATCTTCTTGTCGCACAGAAGAGCATGGCTATGGAGCCGACGCTGACGAACGTCAAGGTCCCTTCATTGGTGGCCTTATCCGAAGACCCCACTGCTGATGCTGATAGTTTATTAAAAGACCCGTTGTATATTTGTAATTTTCTTTTAACAATGTAATTATTCTTTTGATGATAATGAAAGTTTATCTTGTTTACTTGTATATGTTGCGCGTAATTTCCATGTTGTAACGCATTAATAGTTTACACGTGCGCTAGCAATTTATAACTGTTTAAATTAGTGTGGCCAAGTATATGGGTTATGTTCACGATTTTCGTATGATCATGCGCGTTAGATCGTTCGTTAAAATGTTTGGCTAAGTATTTCTCGATTTTCATCATAATTATACTCGAGGCATGTCAACACTTAACCTATCACATACATTGTTGTACACACAATATATGCTTAAGTTAAGCATCCGTGTGTGCGCATCGGGAGTCTTCTAAGTGCGCCAACACTTAGGATTGAGGTCAGGCGCAACCAACGCCGTCGTTTATAGTCATGACTTGCAGATCTCGAGTTCTGCGCGGGTTGGTTAGGTCAATCCAATGGCGCATAATCGTCCGGTTATAATAAACTAGCTTGTCGCAAAACAAGCTTCTGCCGCACGGGTGCTGGAGAAAGCAACCCTTCAAAGGCAGGAGTGCGCTGGCTAAGAGATTGTGCGCACCAATTTCAAGTTACAGAGCTACTTTACATAAAATGGTACAAAGATTTTTGCAGACAATAACTTGGAGACAATTAATTAAACATGCATAAATAATGCGCGTAACGCGCTTTAGGATTGTCATTACAAACTTTCAACATGCTCTTAAAACAAGACGTGTAACATCCCGTCTTTTTCCGTTTACTTTCCGTTATACTATTTTAAAGTCCGTTATATAATTATAACATCTCCTGTTAATACGCGTTTTAAAATATTTCGTTTAGGTAATTCACCCGAATCAAACTTGATATGGGATGTGTTTGGATAAAACTAGCTTGTAGCTGGAGCTGTAGCTAATTTTTTAAGCTAGAAGCTAGAGCTTATTTATTATAAGTGTTTGATAAAGTAGCTGAAATTTATGTATGTAAAATGACATAAAAGGACAAAAAATAACTTATATATAATGATTTAGGGGCTAATGATGTAATTTTACTTACATAAGTTTCCTAACTTACTTTCATAAGCTATTTCAACTAACTTATTTTTTCAAAGCTTATTTTTTTCATAAGCTCTGAAATATTTGTCTATCAAATGTGTGTTTAGATGAAACTAGCTGGAGCCGGAGCTTATAGCTGGAGCTGAAATTTATGGCTGGAGCTGGAGCTTATTTTTGAAGCTAAAAGCTAAAGCTTATTATTATTTAGAAGTGTTTGGTAAAGTAGCTGAAGCTGAAGCTTATTGGTGTATATTGACTAAATAGTACAACAATAATAATGTAAAATAATATAATTGAAGGCTTTTTAATACTTTCAGTATTCATAAGCTCTACTTTTTTTCATAAGCTAGTATGGAGGAGTTTCTTTTTTAAGAGCTTATGAATATAATAAGCTCTACTTTTTAAACACTAACAAATAAAGCTTATGATTTGAAGTTTATAAAAATCATAAGCTCAAGCTCCTATAAGCTCTCATAAGCTACGCGCCAAACATACCCCAAACAAGGCTAAAAGCTAGAGCTTATTAAAAAAATAAGCTTAAGCTCCCAGAAGCTTATGTTCCAAACACACCTGAAACATCCCGTCCAATACCGTTATGGACCGAGACATTTACAAAAGGTCCAAAACACGGTCAACGCCCTATATATGAGACGTTTTGACCAAAACTTGCATTCATTACATAAAAGTCTTTCCATAGTAGATAGTTGACATCAGTAACAAACTTCTAAAGATAGAAAGTGACATAAACAGTATGTTGACACAACATAAAACCATAAACGAAGTACGGAAACATAGTTTTAAATTATTGAATGCAAGTAGAGTTTATAAAATCTGCGACTCCAACATGCAGACCTCTGGCACAGTGGAAGCAATTAGTTAAGTACATGAGTATAAAACATGTTTAAAAGTCAACACGAAGGTTGGTGAGATAAGGTTTTGTTATGAACAGCAAAGTAATATAGACCATGAGATATCAATGTTCAAAAATTAGTAAAAATTTATATGTAATATTGGGCACCTGGTAATCAAGCTTAACGACTGAAACATCCCCTAAATAGTACACTGGAAAGTGCAAGATTTGTCTACGAAGTATTAAACACCCGTTTGTCCAGCTATCGCGACTAGCCCGAGTGGGGTTGTCAAACCCTATGGATCCATATCTAAGATTCGCGCTTATAGAATAATAAACCAATAATTAACCATTACCAAGCTAAAGGGAATTTGTGCCGTTATATCTCCCATATAATGTTTTAAGTACTCGTGTCTAGTATGTAAATCATGAAAATAGCTTAAGTATTCTCAGTCCCAAAACAGTTTAGAAAGTTTAAAATGGGAACAATATCTCACCTCAAATGCACAGCAGACAGACAAACGAAAAATAGCACAACGAACAGTAGAGATGGTCCTCTACCTAAAGTAGTACAGTTTTTTAGTGTTTGTCCAAATAAAGTCAACTTATAATCTAAGTCAAGTAGGTTTATGTCATCCTCACGTCATCATCATGTCAAAAATAGTTTTGTTAAAATAGTTAAAGTTTCCAAAACACAGCGGTTATCGGACCTGGTAATCCTTTGGTCATTGTCGGACTTATGTAAGTCCAATGGACCTTAGGTCAGTGGCAAATGAATCATCAAGGTGTCCTTTAACACATAATACATTCCTAGAATCAAACTCCAAGTAAAATGATCACGTCGACAGTTTCAATACAACAAGTCGGAAAATTCAGCACGACGTCTAAAGACGTAGTCAACTTATTTTGGGCGTATCTCTTTAACCGTACGACGGATTCAGATGTGTTCTATATGAAAAATTATCTACACAAAATGAAGAATCCAAAATTTAAACTTTTAGACCTCCAGGAATAGTTCTCGGATCCGAAGTGGGCTGATCTAAATGCTACGGGGTTTTACACACTTTCCGGCTCAAGTAAGGTGCACCTTTATAGCATGTAAGCAATGTAGTCTCACCCTTTATGGTGTCCAAAGCTCCCATGTTAACAAAGGTTGCATCTTTATTATACGTTAGTAGTAAAGGTTCAACCTTTTCAGTAATTAAAGCTTCAAAGTTCACAAAGGTTGCATCTTTATTACATGGAAGTAGTAAAGCTTCAACCTTTATAGTGTTTCAAGCTTCTAAGTTAACAAAGATTCCATCTTAAGTACATGGAAATAGTAAAACTTCAACCTTTATGATGAAAAAAGCTTATAATGTAGCAAATGTTGCATCTTTAGTACAAGGAAGTAGTAAAGCTTCAAGCTTTATGATGAACAAAGCTTATAATGTAGCAAAGTTTGCAGTTTTAGTACATGAAAGTAGTAAAGCTCCAACATTTATGATGAACAAAGCTTATAATGTAGCAAAGGTTGCATTTATAGTACATGGAAGTAGTAAAGTTTCAACCTTTATGATGAACAATACTTATAATGTAGCAAATGTTGCATCTTTATTACATGGAAGTAGTAACGCTTCGACTTTTATGATGAACAAAACTTATATTGTAGCAAAGGTTGCATCTTTATCACTTATGAATGACAAAGACTCAATATTTATGTTCAAGTTTTCTCCTTTATCACACTTTGATGATAAAGACTAAAACTTTAAGCTTTTAAAATAACAAAGGTGTTTTCTTTATCACTTATAAGTGATAAAGTTTCATCCTTTACAATATTTAAGCACAAAAATCCATATTTGTCGTATGTAGATGATAAATCTTGAACCTCTGTCTTAAACCACAACAATAATGTCATAAGTAAGCTTAGTTGCTTTCTTTTGCAACAAAGTGTAAAAGACCTCAACATTCTTACAAAATAACTACAATAAGTCTAGATCTACAATAATCAAGCATGGATCTAAAGTAAATGAAATGTAATGACATAAAAGTAAACTTAATTAAAGGAAAATTGAAAGTAGAGAAGAATAATTACTGGATCTTAAAAAGCAAGCACACAAGATGAAGATTCAAGAAAAAAATAATGGAGTTTAAGTTTGAAAAATGAATGTGGCCGTAAGTTTTGGGAAGGGAAGGAGTATTTTGGTTGCTAAATGACCTAATGGGGAGATAAGGTGTTTAGGATTCTAGGTTTTAGGTGGGCTTGGGTTGGTTAAATGGATCATTTACATGGGCTTAAGCTAATTAAATAAGTAAATGGAAACACTAAGTGGGTCCTATCACTAACTAGTTACTAAGAATTTTATGAAATTAATGAAAATGCTTGCATGTAGAATATATAAATAAGGCTTCCATGCATTTAGATAAATTAAATTTAACAAGTAAACTTATGTACATGAAATAAAAAATTATTATTAAGTAAAATAGTGATAATAGTATCTAGAAAAAAAAAACTCGAAAAAGTCGGGTCGTTACATTGCCTATCCGTTAAATAAAATTTTGTCCTGAAATTTTAGCCTGATGCTGACGGTGGCGGTGTAAAAAGGTGAGGGTATTTCAGCTTCATTTGATCTTCTCGTTCCCACGTGAATTCTGGTCCTCTACGGGCGTTCCAGCGAACCTTCACAGTTGGAATTTTGCTCTCCTTTAATCGTTTGATCTCACGGTCCATAACCACTACAGGTTCCACGATAAAGTGAAGCTTGTCATCAATTTAGTTCTCCTCCAGAGGGATGGTGTGGTCTTCTTCAGCTAAACACTTCTTTAAATTCGACACGTGGAACATGTTGTATACTCCGCTAATCTATTGTGACAGATTCAATCGATAGGCTAACGGTCCAATTCAGTCTGTTATCTCGAACGAACCCACATATCTCAGGTTTAGCTTTCCTATAGTATCGAACCGTATTACGCCTTTCCAAAATGACACCTTCAACATGCCTTTGTAACTGACTACAAATTCTAACGGTTTCTGATGTGTCAAAAGTGTGTGCAGTAGTGCTTAATTTTCCTTTCAACTTTTAAATTTATAAAACCTTTATTTTACTTTTAACACCCTAACGAGCAACAAGACCCGATCAGATGTAGTATTTTAGGTTATCGTCCCAAGAGAGCGTGGAAGCAGATAAGAGTTGTTGTCTGATTCTTTAGTCTAATTCTTATTATGGAATTAGAAGTATATATTATGTTTTTGGTTATTGTTTAAATTTGAATTATTATCTTTTAGGGAAGAGACAATTTGAGGTACGTTATTAATAACTTTTAATAAACTATTTAGGAAAGATAGAATAAAGATTTAAATGAAATAAACAATATAAAAGAGAAGTGATTACAAGGACGTGTAAATCATAAGGGATTTATATTTGATATTTCATGACTTATATTGATAAATAGCAAGACAATAATCATAGACCAATTATTATCCCTAATGGTTAAGCTAAGTACCATATAGAATTCATAAAGCAGGACCTAAAGCTTACATTAACTAAGTGATGTTCAAGGCTAATGTCTTTATTTATGGCATTCAAATAATCACATGATAAACATTACCTAAACCTGATGTCGATGTAAGCAATATTCAATTAGACTGAAAAGTGGATAAGCTAATAAACCTAATCAGATTAATTTAAGTTACTAGCTAAAAATTAATCCTAATGAAGTCTCATGCAACTGACAATCAAACACTCATAAACAAAGGTTCTTTGATTAAGCCTAACAATAATAAAAATCTATTATATAAGTGAGATTCAAGTTCAACTAGTTGTATAACTACCAATGATGTTTACCTAAGTTGCATGCAATCCAAACACTGTATTTGATGGAGTATATCTAAATAAGTGATATAAATCGAATAAACGACTATAGAATCAATGACTAGTTAATCCTATATTCATAATATCTAATCATTAAGTATGACAAACAAGTTATTTAATCATGGAAGATATAAACAGTTCAAATAATCATCACAGAATCATAATCATACATATCTACAAAATACCAGAAAACTGTACGAATTGAGCACGAAGCCGGCGGCTAGGCTCAGTCAAGTCGGTGGCTTTGACTGAGGAAGCCGGCGGCTTCATCTGTTTCCCAGATTTTCACAGTTTTCATCCAAGTAACCACTATGAACGTTTAGTTCATAGTTAGAGACGAAAATAAAGCAATTAAATAAATAAAAGACATTAAATAAATTAAAGCAATAAAATAAACTAAATACACTAATTAAATAAGACAATAAATAAATAATAAAAGACAATAAATAAAATAATAGAAAAATAATAAAAGACAATAATTAAAAGAAATACTTAAATTAAAATGAGAAATACTTACAAAAAATGGAAAGATAACGTTCGGGCAAAACCTCGACGCCTAAGCATAAAATATTAAACTAATGTACACCTTAACTCCATAAACCTCATATTGGAGGATGATTCAATTCTCAAAAGAGAGAAAAGAATGCAAAAGGGTGCATGGAAAACTAAAGGGTGAAGGCCTCCTTTTATAGGGGAAAGATGAGCCTTTTACATTGGCTTATGGGCGATGTGGGACAAAAACTAAATGTAAAACATGAAAATCCTGTATTTGATATTCTGTAGCCCTTTAACACCTTCTAGCTTCCGAACCAGGCCGAATTAGACAAAATTATAAAACAGAAGTTGTAGAGTTATGTCATACAGACGTCTGGACACCTTGAACACCTTAATCGGAGATCGTATGAGTAAATTATGGTCAAAATACTGAATCTGCAGCTCAATCACACATGCACGGAGCATGTCTTCTAATGTCTTAATGGTTCTCTCACTCTGACCATCTTTCTGTGGGTAATAGGCAGTACACATATCCAGTCAAGTCCCCATCGCCTCTTGTAGCGATTGCCAGAATCTAGATGTGAAGCGACTATCCCCATCCGAGATGATGGATACATGAACTCCATGCCTGGATATAATCTCCTTCAAGTATAACTGGGCTAACTTCTCCAGTTTGTCGGTTTACTTCATTGGCAAAAAGTGTGCAGATTTCGTGAGACGATCAATGATAACCCAAATCGTATCATATCTGACCACGGTTTTCGCAACTTCGTGATAAAGTCCATGGTTATGCACTCTTACTTCCACTCGGGAATCTTCGATTGTTGCAGCAATCCTGATGGTTTATAATGCTCAGCCTTGACCTTGGAACAAGTCAAGCACTTTCCAACATACA
Organism: Rutidosis leptorrhynchoides; assembly: GCF_046630445.1. Taxonomy (NCBI): domain Eukaryota; kingdom Viridiplantae; phylum Streptophyta; class Magnoliopsida; order Asterales; family Asteraceae; genus Rutidosis; species Rutidosis leptorrhynchoides. The sequence continues at coordinate 405,643,961 of NC_092336.1, forward strand.
TAACAATATCAGCTTTCAAGTTAGGCCACCAGTAATGTTCTTTAAGGTCACTGTACATCTTTCCGGTTCCCGAATGAATTGAATATTTTGACTTGTGTCCCTCATCTAGAACTATAATCCTTTTAGGTCGCCAAATCGTGGCACCCAAAATCTTTCAGCAAAATGCCGGGTTCCATTCTCCCTAACTTCAAATTGCTTCTGTAGTCCTCTAAGCATCTCGTTCGAAATATTCTCTTCCTTCAGAGCTTCTAACAGAGCCTCTCGGATTTGGTTGGTAAGATTCATGCGTACGGTTATATTCAACAAAGATTGCATCTTTAGTACATGGAAGTAGTAAAGTTTCAACCTTTATGACGAACAAAGCTTATAATGTAGCAAAGGTTGCATCTTTAGTACATGAAAGTAGTAAAGCTTCAACCTTTATGATGAACAAAGCTTAAAATGTAGCAAAAGTTGCATCTTTAGTACATGAAAGTAGTAAAACTTCAACCTTTATGATGAACAAAGATTATATTGTAGCAAAGGTTGCATCTTTATCACTTATGAGTGATAAAGACTCAATATTCATGTTCAAGTTTGCTCTTTTACCACACTGTGGTGATAAAGACTCAAACTTTAAGCTTTTAAAATAACGAAGGTGTTTCCTTTTATCATTTATAAGCGATAAAGTTTCATCTTTTAGAATATTTAAGAACAAAAATCCACATTTATCATATGTAGATGATAAATCATGAACCTTTGTCTTAAACCACAACAATAATGTCATAAGTAAAGCTTAGTTTCTTTCTTTTGCAATAAAGTGTAAAAGACCTCAACTTTCTTACAAAATAACTACAATAAGTCTAGATCTACAATAATCAAGCATGTATCTAAAGTAAATGACATGCAATGACATAAAAGTAAACTTAAATGAAAGGAAATTGAAAGTAGAGAAGAATACTTACTAGATCTTAAAAAACAAGCACACAAGATGAAGATTCAAGCAAGAAATAATGGAGTTTAAGTTTGAAAAATGAAGATGGTGATGATGATGAATGTGGTTGTAGGTTTTGGGGAGGTAGGGAGTATTTTGGTTGCTAAATGACCTAATGAGGAGATAAGGTGTTTATATAGTGGGATTCTAGGTTTTTAAGTGGACTTGAGTTGGTTAAATGGGCTTAAGCTAATTAAATAAATGGCAATTAAATAAGTAAATGGAAGCACTAAGTGGGTCATACCACTAACTAGTCAGTGAGGATTTTATAAAATTAATTAAAAAGTTTGCATGTAGAATAAATAAATAACTAAGGCTTCCATGCATTTAGATAAATTAAATTTAACAAGTTAACAAGTCGGGGTCCAAACAGGTCGAGAAAGGTTTTTTTCCAAGATTTAGAAGATCGTGGCATTATAGCTCATTTCGAGGCTATTTTAGTTGGGGACGGCTCTTCTAATGTTTTGACCTATAAAATTGTTAATCAGAACGGGAAAAGAATCGATCGAGAGACCATCAACGGTAAAATGAAGAAGGTGGTCAATTAATGGGTTTGGTTGTTTCGTTGTTTCTTTGTGGTGTATTTATAATTTCACGTTTTAGGTTTTGGTTAGATGGTTGTTTTGATATTTTGCGGGTGTATTTCGTTTACTTCATTGTTAGAGGCTCGGTGATAGATAGTTTTAGTAGTGTTGTTTATGTTTTCTAGGTCCGAGCTTCTTTGCTTTCGTTTTGTATCTTTCGGTTGAGAACGTTTGTCTATTGAAAAATGTTCTCGTTATCTATACGAGTTAGCGTTATTTTGCTAAAAAAAAAAAAAATGGTATCAAATATTATTATTAAGTAAAAAAATAATAATAATAGTAGCATTTAGAAAAAAAATAAGTCAAAAAATCAGATCGTTACAACACCCTTGATCCCAAAGTTTCTAGAACATCATCATGAAAAATTATAATACGGGTCCCCACTTATATTTTGTTTACTTGACTTGTTCGTTAGCTCTATCCAAACGACCATCCTGTCTTTAATAAAAATATAATGAAAATGACAATATGTTATATTAAAAGGGGATTATTGCTTATGCTACTTTGTGGAGTTCAATTATTCTTATGTTGTTCATTTAAGTCAAGTTTTTGAATTCGGTTCCATCCTTCCAATCGAAAATATTAGTAATTTTTTTTAATATAAAACGTATAATATAAATGTAATTATAACTTAAATGGGAATTTTTTTTTTTTTGAAAACCAAGCCGAAATATATTACTATCAAACAAGAGTCCAGGAACATAAACAGAAAGAAAAACGAGTAGCAGGCTAGGGGTATCGAAACTATACAATTTACAAAAACCCCACCTGCACCTAAAAGACAGTTAGCCGACTCCCGTTCTATTATATGAAGGCGCAACATAGAAACCTGGATTGAGAATCCATTGGTGCCATTCCAAGGAATATTTCTTGGAACGTTTTGACATCCAACTAAAGCCTGTGGTTTGCACCTCGGATAAGATTTTTGATGTGTTCCATTCCAGATTTTTAAAAACTTTATCATTCCTCGATTTCCATAACAAGTAGCAAGCAACCCACTTCACCGCTCCCCATATTGAATCCCCGAATTTAGTGAACGAGTTGAATATCGTGTCATTACCGAGCGGATAAAAAGACTGTAACATTAGATCGGATATATTCCACCATTTAAAAAAACTTTTTCAAAAGTCGACTTCTTTTTTACATTCCACCATAATGTGATCCACCGTTTCCAGCTTTTCCTCACATAAGGGGCATAAAATAGAATCTAAATCAATGCCACGCTTATCAAGTTCAGAACGTACCGGTAGTCTTTTAAGCTTTGCTCTCCAAACAAAAATTTCCACTTTTTGGGGTACCGATTTGTTCCGGGCTGTTTCCGCACCTTGAGAACCTGTTAACAGTTTTTTTTTTCATCTAACAGAAGCGTTAATTGTTTAGTCGTGAAAGCCCCATTAGTGCTAAGGGCCCATTTCCAAGTGTCTGAGGTGTTGGTTTGGAGTCGAACATCAGATAACATATTGAAAATTTCGGCAATTTCGTTCAGCGCTCTACTTCTGGGTTCACGCATCCAATGCCATGAAATTTCAGTACTGTCCCCGATGCTATGTAGCCGTTCTTGAACCGTTGCTTCCTTGTCACTTTCTAGAGCAAATAATCTTCCAAATTTTTCCATTAGCGTTGAGCTCCCGATCCATAAGTCGGTCCAAAATTTGGTGGAGCTCCCATTACCAATTTCTTTAGCAAAAGATTTTGTGAATGTAATTCCCATGCCATCTATCGAGATACCTGCTTTAACTATGTTGGCCCAAGTTGAGCCACCACTTGGAATATGAAAATTATTAGTGTCAACTAACCCCCCACCCGACCCATAGATACTTTTAATGATTTTAACCCAAAGTGAATTATTGTTTGATTTAAATCGCCATCACCATTTATCTGATAAGTGTAATGTAGAACGTAAAATGAAATCTAAATTGTGCAAACTGAAAACCTAAACGTAATCATAAACGTAAAGGTAAATATAAATCGTAAAATGAAAAATGTAAGCGTGCACATAAAATAGAGACATAGACTTGGAAGTAAAATGTAAAGGAAAATTCTAGACAATATCAAGTCTTTATTTGAATTTATCATTGATGTCTCAACTGGATACATTCCTTAATTTCACAAAAGGATTTCAGATAGAAGATTATCTTGATGTGAAATCGGTACGCAAAACATAAATATGAACATAAACGTAAATGTAAATAACTGTAAACATAATTTAATAACATAGGTAGAAAATGTTATCTTACATTTTACTTTCACATATTTCAAGCGTAATTAATATTATTGTTGAAGTTTAATAACTGCAATTGAGGCAATGAGTCAATTCATATTTTCCCCGCATAAATTACAAATATCTCCAATTAAGCATTACAATCGTTGACATTATTCAATGAAAAGTTGTATTTTAAAGACACATGTAATTTATGGGTTTATAAGAGATAAAAAGGGTAAAAAGATATAAGGTTTTCACTGTTTGGGCTACTCCGTAGAGTGAGTAATCCAACCTTATACTTTAATGTAGGATCACACCCTGAATATTTTCAACTATTTCCTGACTACCACAAAATAATCGTCATAGACAGGGTTCGAACTTGAGACCTCTTGCAATTAACTTAGGGCTCCAATTACCGGTTATCTTGTGATGATTTAGGAGAGAAAAGTACGAGATTAGAAAAGTACGAGATTTTCTCTAGGGAAATTTGATAATAAACTTTTATTGAAATTACTATGGAGTAATATTTTAAATTGTTGTGTAATGACATGTTATAGATTTTCGGTATAGACCAATGAAAAGATATCCATACATTATTGCGGGGAAATGATTTTGCTCTAACTTTACATTAGTAGTAGAGATGACATGCGAATTGCGACAAGAAATTGTTTGCAGCAATAAATGATCCCACTATATGCATTGAGCTTTGTTTCAGTAGCTTATAATTACCATATGGATATTCAAATTTGATAGAAATATTTCATTCAAATTAAAGGTGATACTCCGTAGCAGTGGCGGATCTAGGGAATTTTTTCACCGGGGGCAAATTTTTTTTCTAAAACGTAAAGATTTTTTTTGGGAAATATGGAGGTTTTGGGGCAAAATATAGAGTTTTTTGAGTAAAATTTAGAGATTTTTGGGCAAAATACGAAAGTTTTAGGGCAAAATATGGAGGTTTTGGGACAAAATATGAAGGGTTTGGGGCCAAAAAAAAAATTTCCACCGGGGGCAAAATCGAAAAACCGAAAAAATTTACACTATAAATTGGAAATCCACTGGAGGCGGGCGACCCACCCTCGTAGTAAAGAACAAAAATTCATAAAAAGTAATAAAAAATATATGCTAAAAAGGGGAAAAAATTCAAACTTAAAACGGTATTTCGTTGACAAATATTAAAAAAAAAAAAAAACAAATTATAATCCACATTTAGTATATACTAGTAGATCATTGAACTTGTTGGGTTATTTATAATTATTTATATCTCACTTTCACTCATAAATGTTATTGCTAGCTTGGATTCTTCTAATAACGATTATATCAGACATGCATCATTTTTGTACATTGAAATAACCAGTTGTTTATTGAAAATAATTATCCTCAACCAACTGAATGTATCTTTAATTAAAATATCACTTTAATTTTTAATTTAATGACAACTCCTAGGGTGTGTTTGTTGATTTTCGATCTATCATGATGTTATTATTTTCTTTTAGGTCACTCACAAGTCACAACCATAATGCAACTTCTTCCCAGGACTAACTGCCACATCATCGTCATATCAGCACTTCCTTGATCACTAACAAAAGACTATATGCTAACAACCATGACACACCTTCTTCCATGACATGGCCCGCCCTCATTTTATGTAACGACCTGACAAAATCGTCATTGACGGCGCCGTTAACTTAGGTCCCGTAACGTGGTCATAGTCCCTAAATGAGACGCGTTTGACCAAAATTATGTCGCATTCATTTGAAACCTATAAGACTTACAAAGTTTAGTTACCAAACGGTTCGACAACACGATTAAGTTTACAAAAGTTATAAAGTGTAAATGAAATAACTTGCGACATAATTAGTTTAAAACACGGTTGCTATAAATAGCGTAAGCATGTATGCTATAAGTTTGAATCCAAATGTGCTATCACTAGCGTATGCATGTATGCTTGACCCCAAGCAAGTAATCAAAGTGTGTGGAAGCATGTATCAAGTAGTCAAGTATGAACCTGAGAAACATATAGAAAACTGTCAACGAAAAACGTTGGTGAAATCATAGGTGTATTTGTAAACGTTATATTTTGAACCACAAGATTTAGTATTTCCATCAAGTTGATTATTCAAATCGTTTGCATTCCAAAAGTATGTTTCGCGAGCACCCAATTATCAATACTTAACGTTTCTTTCCATAGAACCCCATCACAATAGTGTTAGAACATACACTGTTTTTCGAAAATATATTTCATCCGTTGACGGTAGCGAACCGTCCGAAATGAGGGTTTGTCAAACCCGTATGGCCACACAATATAAGTTCTCGCTTACACCCTGCAAGTGTAACTAATGATAATCGAATTGAGGATTTTTGTTCTAACTCGCTGTGGAATGTTTGTTTCATCGTACTTGTGTTCAAAGTATAAAAGTAAGTAGTACAAAATGTAACAAAGTATATGTTTCTCAGCCCACAATTTAAAAGTATAAAAAGTTGTTGAAAAGGTGGGACTATGATCTCACCTCGAGTGCACGAGTATAAATGTACTTCAAAAAGTAACCGTGTGCATGAAAGTTGCTTAGCCTCGACCTAAACAAGTAAGTTGTATCAATTAACCGGTTACGACACAAGGTCGGGCGAAATGTGTTCAATTAGTCCTATGGCTCGTTACGACTCGAATATATATAGCATGTGAGTCACGTTGTCAAGTTTCATGCAAGAATTAAGTATAAAAGAAAGATTAGAACGATTGCATAAGTGTTTGGTTAAGTTTGACTTTGGTCAAAGTCAACGGGGTCTGGTCGGGTATCCGACAATTTTTCTAATAATCATATATGAGCATTTTGGCAGAGTTTCATGCTAATCGGAGGTGCGTAGCATAGTTAGAATTAAACGGTGAATGACCAAGCGAAACAGAATCTGGCAGTTCATCTGGACGGCGTCCAAATTTGCTGGATGACGTCCAGCATTGAAGGACTGGACGGCGTCCAGATCAGTATGCAGACCCTGTTTTGCTGAAACACACAAGTGCACGAACCAAAACTCAAACTAACACAATTTGTGAACCAAAAACACTTAGAACATCTATCTTATATCGTTGGAAAGGTATTTTGATAAGGAATACAACTAACCACATATCATCAATCGATTTCATCATTTACCACAACAAAAACCTCATCAAATGATCGTTAAATGCTCATAATCAAAGTCTCAAGTTCGCAAAATGAATTTCATGATTCGGGAATCCAATTTATACATATGATATGCCGTTTTGAAGGTAATGAAACATGCAATACAACTAAACACTTACCAACATCATTTCATAGCATTCAATGCCTCAAAAATTCATTTTAAAGTCTATCAAACCCTAACCAAAATTCACAAACTCATAATCATGTTATTGAAGTTTTCTTAATCAACCTACACATCAAAATAAAGCTAGTGATACTAGCAACACAATTAAAACATGAACTTTAACAATTTAACAACATTTAATCACCCAAAACTCAAGATTAAGCATACCCATTTCAAATGTTCAAACTAGTTACTCAAAACAACAAATCGAGCAAACAAAACATGTATTCATGTTATACTTGAGCCATAGACACTAATTAACACCATTTCAAGTATATAAAACGAATTTAGAGAAATCTTGTGTTTTAGAAACGTTACCCAAACGAGATGAAATTGGTACCAAAATGTAGAGGATGAAGAGAGGATCATGAAAATGTAATTTGTTTTGATGTTTGATTGCTTGAATTGAAATAGATGATGAATTAGTGGATTGGGTGTTTGAGTTCCAAAAATGAAAGTAGAGAGAAAGAGATGTGGGATTGAATGAGTGGTGGTAGTGGTGGGTTGACTAGTTGACCTAGTCAACTAGTTTGCCCACTTGACGCCAATAGTCCCTCGAGTTTAAAAGTGGGTGCGGGAATTAACCAAACGAGTATTTTAAAAACGCTCAAGTAAACTAGTGATGTTATAATTAAATAACAGGAATATTAAGAACGTTAGTCAACGGAAAATATGATTTTAAATAACGAAAGGTATTATTTAAAAAAAAGACGGTGTTAAAAATAAATTTAACGAAAAAATGCGGGATGTTACATTACCTACACCTTAAAAGAAATTTCGTCCCGAAATTTAGTTGGAAGTAGTAGTTGTTGTTTCTTCTTCGAAACCTTGCATTGCAAATTCTACGAATAAGTGAAAGTACTTCCTTGGGCATTCCAACGAACCTTGACAGTCGGGATTTCACGCCGTTTTAAAGTTTGGTTTCACAATTCAATATTTCAACTGGTTCTCCTAGAAGGTGAAGTTTGTCATCGTCAGGAAGTTCATCAAAAGAATAACAAGTTCTTGTTCCGCAAGACACGTCTTTAAGTTTGATACATAGAATGTAGGATGAACGGAGCTCAAATGAATCGGAAAATCTAAATGGCTAGCAACGGGTCCAAAACGCCCCCAAGATTTTTAAAAGGATCAAAATATCGCGGATTTAGCTTTCTACGTTTCCCGAAACGGATTACACTTTTCTAAGGTGCGATTTTTAACGTTACGCGATTTCCCACTTGGAATTTGAAATGTTTACGTCTAACATCGGCATAGCTCTTTCAACGACTATGGGTCGTTTTGGGTCTTTCTCGGATTTGAAAAATGTCTCGGTTGTTTCATGGATGGGTTCGGGTTCGGTGGTTTGCTTGGCGCCTACTTCGGCCCAACAAATAGGAGAATGACATTTGAGGCCATATAAAGCTTCGAAAAGGTGTGACGTTAATACTTGAATGATAACCATCATTGTAGGAGAATTTGGCTAAAGGAAAATACGTTTCTCAAGTAAATTTGAAATAGATAACGCAAACTCATATTATGGTTTCCAAGGTTTGAATCGTATGTCTGCTTGGTCCGTCGGTTTGTGGGTGATACGCGGTACCCATGTCTAAGCGTGGTCCCAAGGCTTCTTGTAAGGCATTCCAAAAATCTAGAAGTGAAACGAGAATCTCGATCCGAGACGAGGTACATCTCTTTTGTAGCGACCCGACAAAATCGTCATTGACGGCGCCGTCTACTTAGGTCCCGTTACGTGGTCATAAGTCTTTAAAACAATGTTTGACCAAAAGTATGTCGCATTCATTTCAAAAGTAAAGATGTTTCAAGGTTTACAAAGTAGTTCGACAACTAGTTACATAACAAAGTTTAAAGTACAATTGAAACATATGTGACACAATTTGAAAGTAGCCAAAAGACGCTCCATGTATGCATGTATACTCAACATCCAAGCAAGTATCAAAAGTAATGAGCGGAAGCATGTATCACAAAACGTTCAAGGACCTGAGAAAAACATAGAAATCTGTCAACGAAAACGTTGGTGAAATCGTAGGTTTAAGTAAGTAAGTACAAGTGAACTACAAGATTTGTAACATTGATATAATAGTAATACATTCCAAAAGTTTGTTTCACGAGCACCCAATTATTAATGCTTAACATTCCTTCCATAGAACCCCATCACAATAGTGTTAGAACATACACTGTTTCTCGAAAATATATTCCATTCGTAAACGGTAGCGAACTGTTTGAATGAGGGTTTGTAAAACCCATATTGAAAGGACCCGTTCATATACATTATAAACGATTCACAATAGTTGATTACATTGCGAGGTATTTGACCTCTATATGATACATTTTACAAACATTGCATTCGTTTTTAAAAGACAATCTTTCTTTACATCGAAAATTGACAGGCATGCATACCATTTCATAATATCCACTATCCAACTATAAATTGATTTAATAATAATATTTGATGAACTCAATGACTCGAATGCAACGTTCTTCGAAATATGCTATGAAAGACTCCAAGTAATATCTTTAAAATGAGCAAATGCACAGCGGAAGATTTCTTTAACACCTGAGAATAAACATGCTTTAAAGTGTCAACCAAAAGGTTGGTGAGTTCATTAGTTTATCATAATCATTTATTTCCATCATTTTAATAGACCACAAGAATTTCATTTCCAGTTCTCATAAATATACGTCCCATGCATAGAGACAAAAATAATCATTCATATGGTGAACACCTGGTAACCGACATTAACAATATGCATATAAGAATATCCCCTATCATTCCGGGATCCTCCTTCGGACATGATATAAATTTCGAAGTACTAAAGCATCCGGTACTTTGGATGGGGTTTGTTAGGCCCGATAGATCTATCTTTAGGATTCGCGTCAATTAGGGTGTATGTTCCCTAATTCTTAGATTACCAGACTTTAATAAAAAGGGGCATATTCGATTTCGATAATTCAACCATAGAATGTAGTTTCAATTACTTGCGTCTATTTCGTCAAACATTTATAAAAGCGCATGTATTCTCAGTCTCAAAAATATAAAGGGTAAAAAGGCAAATGAAACTCGCCATACTGTATTTCGTAGTAAAAATACATATAACGTCATTGAACAAGTGCAAGGTTGGCCTCGGATTCACGAACCTATATTAATTATATATATTTATATGTTGGTCAATATTTGTATAGCAATTTAGGTCAGGTCATAGTGTAATCCTATCCTATAGCTCGAGTCTAACTCTACAGTATAGTAACATGTTATATTACTCATGCTCAATTAAGATTCTAGTAAAAGGTGACGTGTGAAACAACGTAACACAAATGGTTTCATAATTATAAAATAGTATTTTAGGTTTTTTTATTTTTTATTTTTTATTTTTTAGAGAAAATCAACACAAAAAGTTAACTGAAAAGTTAACAGGAAAAGTCAAAGTTCAAAGTCAAAAGTCAAAGGTTAAAGTCAAAAGTCAAAGGTCAAAGTGAAAATGAAGTCGCATGCAAATATATAATAACTTATACAAAAATGATTTTCGGTCAAACATGACTAAACGGGCCACTTCAGCTATTTTTAGAAAAATTATCGGAACTCCGATTGATAAACGGTCAAAGATAAAAGTTACACATTACCAAAAAAATTAAGCATAAATATTACAGAAGTAAACTAAACCTAGAAAACTCGTAGTTGCCAACGCGTTTTCGGCGTTTCAAAGTTAATTTTTCAGCTTTAATAAATTTACAAAAGTGACCGAGTAGCCTACTTTGGAGATTTTTAGAAAATTCCTCAAAACTCGTATTGACAAACGGTCAAAGCCTGCAAATTTTCGTTACCACAAAGATATAACATGATTTTTGGCAAGAGTAAACACATATCAGGCCGACCATGACAACTGATACAAAACTGACATTTTTAAATAAAAAAGTTTCAGCTCTTTTTAGAATTTTAAAATGTGACCAAACTGTCAACTTTGATGATTTTTAGAAAAATCGTCGAGACTCGAATTGACAAACGGCTAGAGTTGTTTATTAGACCTTATAGCAAAGAATTCAGTGGTATTTTTTTTTATATATGAAACAACGCAGATCAGCGAGAATTTCAGTTCCCGTTTCGACATTTCATCAAAATTTGCAAAACTTCTTTTGTCCATAACTTGACAACCGTTCAACGAAACGAGACGTGCTTTATATGAAAATTCATCTACTCGACGAGTAGAATCCAAATAATCACTTTTTATAACCCAGAAAATTAGTTCACTAATTATCATCAGTAATTTTAATTACGAAATAAATTATGCAATTTGTTTATTTCATAACTTTCTAACCATTACTTGGATTCAAGTGATTCTTAAACCAAAATTCAACTATTTTTCGCTAGCTTTCCAACGACATGCATATCTTATACCTTATCTCAATCGTATATGTAACTAATTCAGGAATCAACATAACCTATCTAATGGCAATATCAAAAGTACAAGCATGCATAATCCTATATACTCGAGCACTAGTCAGGGATACATTATTAGTATGTAAAAATTAAATTATGAGTACTCACATATCAATATTGAGATTCAATATTGCAGGAAAGGTACGTAAACGCAACGGAGATGATAAACACTATATTGACCTCACGAGCATACCCATGAACCATACTCAATCACCTCCATAGCTATAACCCATAATTTTTTTAATCTTATCCCACTCGAAAAAACAACTTCGAAATCACTCGGACAGCACTCCGTCGTAATATTTTATGTATACTAATAATATCTTGAGATAATACGGAGTAAATATATATATGTAAATCGATTGAGAGAGTTTAGAGAAAACTATTTTCAAGTTTCTATGAAATAATGAAACCTATTGAATTCTATTTATAATAGATTTTTGAATTATTAAAGTGAATTATTAAAGTATGAATTATTAAAGTGAATTATTAAAGTATGAATTATTAAAGTGAATTATTAAAGTATGAATTATTAAAGTGAATTATTAAAGTATGAATTATTAAAGTTAAAGTAAAGTAAAAATAAAGTAAAGGTAAAGTTTAAGTATAGTAAAAGTATAAAACTATGTACGTATAATACGCGTATAAATATATATAATATTAATTTAAATCGTTATATATATTTAATAAAATAAAATATAAATATCGTTATCTTTATCATACTAGTTAAGTAATGAGTTGTCAAAAGTGGTTCTAGATATTTATAAAAGTTATATACGTTTTAATAATAAAGTTCTTTTTAAACTGAAAACGTTTTTGTACGTTTGAAACTAAATAGATCAATCGAGTCTTTATGAGATTCAATCTTCCACTATCCTTTGTCTAGTTCTCAATGATTGACAATTTGTTCATATTTATAAATCACTTTACCATTTTCCGAATATTGTTAAAATGAAAAGATTTCTCAAATCAACGTGGGCCTTTCAACAGAGACTTGTAATCATAATTCAATATATCTGATAATTCAATCATTTGATCTTATCTTCTAATTCCATTGATAAACATTTTGAAACAGATACAATCATATAAAGTATTTAATCTAATATTTTGTTTACGTTTCAAGTTATAATATATATACACATATACATATATAATCATATTCGTTTAATGGTTCGTGAATCGTTGGAACTTGGTCGAGGTTGAATGAATGTATGAACATGGTTTAAAATTCTTGAAATTTAACTTAACAAATATTGCTTATCGTGTCGAAAACATATAAAGATTAAAGTTTAAATTTGGTTGGAAATTTCCGGGTTGTCACAGTACCTACCCGTTAAAGAAATTTCGTCTCGAAATTTGAGTGGAAAGGTCGTAAATGATAATAAGTATGTTATCATGATGCATACGGGCTGAAAATTAGAGTTTTATCATCAGCGAATAATTTGGATAAACAATCTATTTATATGAAGAGTACGAATGAAGCTAACATAGAAGAGTGAAATGAGTAAGTGTAGATTCATCTTATCATTTGACGTAGATATGATTGATTCCCAGATTTTAAGGGATTTGAAGAAAATCTTCTTAATAAGATTTGACTCTCCTGTAATCAAGGGAATTAGGATCCGCTTTAAATGCGATCGTCCATTTTAATTGTTCTGTCGGTGATTTTCTTATAAATTCACCTCCTTCATTTCCTTACAACTCACACCATCTGTTGATGCATTTTATGCAAGTCCCTAGACATCTACCCACGTCCATTGCAGGTACAACAGTTTACAGGCCACCATGATTGCTCGTTATTATCCTATCCGTGGTTGTATGTGGTTACAGGAACTACAGGAATGAGATTTAGATGTTTGACTATGTTAGACTTAGTCAGACGTACGAGTGAAGCCTCACTAGTACGGCTGACAGGCTCATACGCATGGTTGATGCTGAGCTAAGTCACAATTACAACCTAAATGATAAGACACGAGTGAGTGATCACCCGTACGGTTGATGAAGCCAACTCGTACGTGTGATGAATGAATTGTATGGGTGTGTCAACAGTAGGGGTATATAAAGTCTTATGTTCTTCATTTTAGGTTAAGCCTCTCATTTGTTACACACACTCAGATCTAGTGAGCTCCTTCGATTCTCTCTCAGTCCAAATCACCCAGGTGGTGAATAATAGCTCTAGGTGTTGATCTAATCACACTTGATTTAATTGTGGTTTGACTAAATTAATCAAAAAAAAAAACTTAACCTATTCACTAGAGGGTTTGATTCACTTATTCTGCCATTGTGTGAGTTAAATCTGTTGATTTCTAAGTTCCTAGTCATGTTTCATCACCTTCTATTCTTTCCCCCTCAACTCATATTTTAAAGTATTCATCAATATGCTCCATCCAGTCTGATTCTCGATAAACTTCTAACTTTCATATCGGTCATTCTTCTTTTTATTCATCTACCGCCGGAAGAATCTATTTACTTCTACTATACTCTTGGGTTTATAGTGTTCCTAGTTCTCCCGTGTCTTTATATTGCTATATGCATCGATATATATGGTTTATAATTTCTGGTTTGTCGTTGGGCTTTATATGTTCCCTTATATTTCAAAGTCTCTGCTTCTGTCTTCTATAATCATTATCATTCACAGTTAATGCTCTCTTTTATTTGCTGCAATTTATACCCCAATTTCTATTTTGAAGTTTTGTCCTTTCGTTTCTTCTTCTTGCGATTAAGCACCGCTTGTAATGGTCCAGAATTCACAGATACGAATTTCGAAATGAACATTGTTAATGTTCTAGGAAGGAAATTGTGATGGCATGATCTTGACTTGTCAAATTACTAAAATACCTTGGAAAAGGCCGAATCATCAAGAAATATTTTCTTGATATTTTAGAGGTTAAATAGAATACAAGAGTCGTATAACATGGCACATGATGATGTTATGATCTGTGAATCATCATGTTCCATTTAGAAACTCAGCATGACTTACTGTAATATAATCACATTGATCAAGTGTCATTATATTATACTAATTCATGCTTCAGTTCCCAACACTACTTCAAAATATTCCTATTTTAAACTTGAATGTTTCAGAATTTAGAAACTAAAATAGTTTCTTTTATGATGTAATACAGATAGCGCGAAGAGGTAAATGATTTCAAATAAGAAAAATTAATATCTTCAGAAATATGGAGGATATTTATAATGAAAGATATGATGATATTTTAGAATTTCTAATATCAGAGGATAATGAAGAATATTGTCCGCAGGAGTTTAGAGTCAGGAGCAAGGTATTCGTTAATGACTTCAGCAGATACTGAATTATTTGGATCCTTTGAAGTCAGGTTCAGTCTTTCTAATTTGTCCACAGCCTCCTTCCTACTTTGCTCAATCCATTTTCCAGTTTCAAGACTTTTCTTTTTCTGCGCTTTGCCAGCACACCTATTCATTATCATCAAACTTTTACTGTTAAGGTCATTTATAGTTTTTTTTTTTGCTGCTTCATCAGTATTTTTCCATTTTCGGAGAACCAATTCGTAGTTCGAAGTGTTTTTCAGAATCTTCACATTCAAATTAAGTCCAGAAGATAGCCGTTATATATACACATATAACTGTTGGCGTAGACATGCTGCGAGATTTCAAAATACTGATTGCTAATTCCCAATGATTCGTATGGAAATTCTCATTACAAGATGCGAATGAGTAAATGATGGGGTTTCAATGAATAATTATAATGACTTTTTGGAGAGGCTAAAGTCAAAAGGTAATGAAGTTGTTGATACATCTGTTAATAATGTGGTGGAATGTAAAAGGTTCCCTGGTAACAATGGTGTATATCTCAAGGTTATAATAATGTTAGTCTGACTGAAAAGTCGAAGTTGACTTGCTGGAGCTGTGACAAAACTGGCTACTTTGAATAGGAGTCGCAAAGTTATTTTTGCTAATAAATGCTAAAGAATCTGACGCGGATACATTGTTTAAACTTTTACTTTGGTTTCAAGAGTTTTTCAGGTACATAACTGTGGGTAACATGTGGTTGGATCATCATCTCGATTGCTCATCATTCGAAGTGTCTTCAGAAATTTTTGAAGGGTTTGAACACAAATTGTAATCGTTAACATACATTTGATGTTCTAACACAGTTTTGAAGTCAAAATATAGCTTGTGAAAGATGTAAGGATCTAAGAGTGATGATTTTGGTCATATCTCAAGTTGAATTTTGAAATTTCAAAATCAGAATATGTAATTAAATTTTGAATGAGTATGGTTGTTTTGATTTCTATAAAAGAATGTATATTGTTGTGAAAGTAGGGAGTATAATGGATGATTTGCTGAATCAGATTCGAAGAATGTAATATATTAATTGTGAATTTATATATCTCTCGGGTATTACCTACCTGTTAAAAAAAATTTCACAATTAATATTTTGTACAAAAGAATTTTATTACAGTCTTTATGAAAATATATATATGTATATTTTCTTCAGATGTAACATAGATTTAATGAGTTAATGTTAAATTAAACTCATTTGATTTACGGTTGAAACTAGAATTGAATAATCCCTAAAGGCTTTAAAAAGTACATAACTTTTACGCAGTATTTCTTTAATGACATTGAAATTATGAATCAATACTTCGTTATTTGTTGATGTATGATGTTCGGTTCGTGGAATTCTTGTGAATTTTGCAAAGTACGAATGATGTTATCTGAAAAGTTTCGGGTACATCGATGATGAAAGTGTAAAATCAAATATATACTTGATTTATTATGAATTGGAATTTGTTGAATTGCGACAGAGATTGTAGTTAACGCTGGTTAAGTTGCGGCAGAAGGACGTACATTATTGCATATTTGTAATATGAATTAACCGAGTAGTTAAGATTCACACACAATAGCTTAGCACGGAAAGATTTATTTTTATTTCAAAATATATAAAATATACATATAATTTCTTCAAAGGGAATGAGTTAATTCTTCATAACTCATTGATACAATATACGGGTTATTGATTCGTAATGATGTCCATAGTGATTCTTGAGCTGACGGAGTTTGTGATGTTATAGGTGTTGTTGATTCTGATGTTGACTGTACTGATGATGCTGGTGACGCTGACGGTACTGTTGATGCTGTTGGTAAAACAAGTTTAGCTTGTTAATCACACACCATTTTTGTCAGGGTTTCTACTCTTCCTTCTATCATTTTGGTTCGCTTAACTGATTTATGGTTAGGGCTAGATTAGATAATCTCTAAGACTTTTTAGAGATTACATAATCTGCGCGGAATGTTTCTCCAATGAAGTTATGAATTAATACTTCGTCGGTTATTGTTGTTGGTATTCCTTGGTATCTACAGGGCGTATGACATTGGTGCTCGTGGGACAGAGTGTAAAGTTGAGGTTTACGACGTGGTTGTGGTTGGGGTGGTAATGGTACTATTGGCGTTGATGATGGTGTTACTGGTTATGCTGCTGATGCTGCTGCTGGTGTTTGTAATCTCTGCACCATATTCTCCAAAGCCACTACCCGAGCGCGAAGCTCGTTGACTTCTTCTATTACACCGGGGTGATTGTCGGTTCGGACGAGCGAATAAATAAAATCTAAAATTTGATGTAATATATAATCGTGACGAGATACTCTGGAAATGAGCGAGAAAATGGTGTTTCGGACAGGTTCGCCGGTAAGTGCTTCAGGTTCTTCGTCAAGAGGGCAATGTGGTGGATGGAAGGGATCACCTTCTTCTTGTCTCCAATGATTGAGGAGGCTACCAACCCATCCCCAATTCATCCAGAATAGGTGATGACTGATTGGTTGATCTATTTCGGTCACACTGCTTTCGGAGCTGGAGTGGGATTCCATTTCGATATCCGAGGAACTTTAATTAATGATGAATTCCATTTCGTACGATTGAATAAGGATTTTTTTTTTCGATATGAAATGATTTTCGGTTATCGGATGGTATTCTAATTACATAGAATATCCATATATATAGAACAAAAGATTTCGTAAATTACGGAGGAATTTACGGGATATATCAGGCAACGTTTACAGTAATAGATACGATAAGATAGATTTAGCAGATACGCTAAGATATGAATTTTTGTCTATACACTATTCATGCAATCAATGCAGCAAGACGTGTCTTAGACTAAAAATGATAAGCAGGTAATTTCCTGAGGATGATAAGTAGTTAATTTTTGACACAAAATGATAAGCAAAACTATTGACATGCAGACACGGTCGAAGTCCAGACTCACTAATGCATCCTATCGACTTATCTGTTAGACACACTAATGCAGACCTGGTTCGCTAAGACCACCGCTCTGATACCAACTGAAAGGACCCGTTCATATACATTATAAACGATTCACAATAGTTTATTACATTGCGAGGTATTTGACCTCTATATGATACATTTTACAAACATTGCATTCGTTTTTAAAAGACAATCTTTCTTTACATCAAAAATTGACAGGCATGCATACCATTTCATAATATCCACTATCCAACTATAAATTGATTTAATAATAATCTTTGATGAACTCAATGACTCGAATGCAACGTTCTTCGAAATATGCTATGAAAGACTCCAAGTAATATCTTTAAAATGAGCAAATGCACAGCGGAAGATTTCTTTAACACCTGAGAATAAACATGCTTTAAAGTGTCAACCAAAAGGTTGGTGAGTTTATTAGTTTATCATAATCATTTATTTCCATCATTTTAATAGACCACAAGAATTTCATTTCCAGTTCTCATAAATATACGTCCCATGCATAGAGACAAAAATAATCATTCATATGGTGAACACCTGGTAACCGACATTAACAATATGCATATAAGAATATCCCCTATCATTCCGGGATCCTCCTTCGGACATGATATAAATTTCGAAGTACTAAAGCATCCGGTACTTTGGATTTGGTTTGTTAGGCCCGATAGATCTATCTTTAGGATTCGCGTCAATTAGGGTGTATGTTCCCTAATTCTTAGATTACCAGACTTTAATAAAAAGGGGCATATTCGATTTCGATAATTCAACCATAGAATGTAGTTTCAATTACTTGTGTCTATTTCGTCAAACATTTATAAAAGCGCATGTATTCTCAGTCCCAAAAATATAAAGGGTAAAAAGGTAAATGAAACTCACCATACTGTATTTCGTAGTAAAAATACATATAACGTCATTGAACAAGTGCAAGGTTGGCCTCGAATTCACGAACCTATATTAATTATATATATTTATATGTTGGTCAATATTTGTATAGCAATTTAGGTCAGGTCATAGTGTAATCCTATCCTATAGCTCGAGTCTAACTCTACAGTATAGTAACATGTTATATTACTCATGCTCAATTAAGATTCTAGTAAAAGGTGACGTGTGAAACAACGTAACACAAATGGTTTCATAATCATAAAATAGTATTTTAGGTTTTTTTTTTTTTTTTGAGAAAATCAACACAAAAAGTTAACTGAAAAGTTAACAGGAAAAGTCAAAGTTCAAAGTCAAAAGTCAAAGGTTAAAGTCAAAAGTCAAAGGTCAAAGTAAAAATGAGGTCGCATGCAAATATATAATAACTTATACAAAAATGATTTTCGGTCAAACATGACTAAACGGGCCACTTCAGCTATTTTTAGAAAAATTATCGGAACTCCGATTGATAAACGGTCAAAGATAAAAGTTACACATTACCAAAAAAATTAAGCATAAATATTACAGAAGTAAACTAAACCTAGACAACTCGTAGTTGCCAACGCGTTTTCGGCGTTTCAAAGTAAATTTTTCAGCTTTAATAAATTTACAAAAGTGACCGAGTAGCCTACTTTGGAGATTTTTAGAAAATTCCTCAAAACTCGTATTGACAAACGGTCAAAGCCTGCAAATTTTCGTTACCACAAAGATATAACATGATTTTTGGCAAGAGTAAACACATATCAGGCCGACCATGACAACTGATACAAAACTGACATTTTTAAATAAAAAAGTTTCAGCTCTTTTTAGAATTTTAAAATGTGACCAAACTGTCAACTTTGATGATTTTTAGAAAAATCGTCGAGACTCGAATTGACAAACGGCTAGAGTTGTTTATTAGGCCTTATAGCAAAGAATTCAGTGGTATTTTTTTTTATATATGAAACAACGCAGATCAGCGAGAATTTCAGTTCCCGTTTTGACATTTCATCAAAATTTGCAAAACTTCTTTTGTCCATAACTTGACAACCGTTCAACGAAACTAGACGTGCTTTATATGAAAATTCATCTACTCGACGAGTAGAATCCAAATAATCACTTTTTATAACCCAGAAAATTAGTTCACTAATTATCATCAGCAATTTTAATTACGAAATTAATTATGCAATTTGTTTATTTCATAACTTTCTAACCATTACTTGGATTCAAGTGATTCTTAAACCAAAATTCAACTATTTTTCGCTAGCTTTCCAACGACATGCATATCTTATACCTTATCTCAATCGTATATGTAACTAATTCAGGAATCAACATAACCTATCTAATGGCAATATCAAAAGTACAAGCATGCATAATCCTATATACTCGAGCACTAGTCAAGGATACACTATTAGTAAGTAAAAATTAAATTATGAGTACTCACATATCAATATTGAGATTCAATATTGCAGGAAAGGTACGTAAACGCAACGGAGATGATAAACACTATATTGACCTCACGAGCATACCCATGAACCATACTCAATCACCTCCATAGCTATAACCCATAATTTTCTTAATCTTATCCCACTCGAAAAAACAACTTCGAAATCACTCGGACAGCACTCTGTCGTAATATTTTATGTATACTAATAATATCTTGAGATAATACGGAGTAAATATATATATGTAAATCGATTGAGAGAGTTTAGAGAAAACTATTTTCAAGTTTCTATGAAATAATGAAACCTATTGAATTCTATTTATAATAGATTTTTGAATTATTAAAGTGAATTATTAAAGTATGAATTATTAAAGTGAATTATTAAAGTATGAATTATTAAAGTGAATTATTAAAGTATGAATTATTAAAGTGAATTATTAAAGTATGAATTATTAAAGTGAATTATTAAAGTATGAATTATTAAAGTTAAAGTAAAGTAAAAATAAAGTAAAGGTAAAGTTTAAGTATAGTAAAAGTATAAAACTATGTACGTATAATACGCGTATAAATATATATAATATTAATTTAAATCGTTATATATATTTAATAAAATAAAATATAAATATCGTTATCTTTATCATACTAGTTAAGTAATGAGTTGTCAAAAGTGGTTCTAGATATTTATAAAAGGTATATACGTTTTAATAATAAAGTTCTTTTTAAACTGAAAACGTTTTTGTACGTTTGAAACTAAATAGATCAATCGAGTCTTTATGAGATTCAATCTTCCACTATCCTTTGTCTAGTTCTCAATGATTGACAATTTGTTCATATTTATAAATCACTTTACCATTTTCCGAATATTGTTAAAATGAAAAAATTTCTCAAATCAACGTGGGCCTTTCAACAGAGACTTGTAATCATAATTCAATATATCTGATAATTCAATCATTTGATCTTATCTTCTAATTCCATTGATAAACATTTTGAAACAGATACAATCATATAAAGTATTTAATCTAATATTTTATTTACGTTTCAAGTTATAATATATATACACAAATACATATATAATCATATTCGTTTAATGGTTCGTGAATCGTTGGAACTTGGTCGAGGTTGAATGAATGTATGAACATAGTTTAAAATTCTTGAAATTTAACTTAACAAATATTGCTTATCGTGTCGAAAACATATAAAGATTAAAGTTTAAATTTGGTTGGAAATTTCCGGGTTGTCACACATATGGCCATATAACATAAGTTCTCGCTAGCTCGGATTTGGATGATGATTCTTTGAAATTGGGTGTTGAGAGAAAATGGAGGAAGTAGTAAAATGAGAGAGATGATAATGAATGGATGGGAGGGGTTTGACCCTTTGACTTAGTCAAAGGTTTGATCCTTTGGCAAGTTTGGTCCCTCAACTTTCATTCGGGTGCGTGAATTACCTAAACAAGATAATTTAAAACGTGTATCAATGGGAGATGTTATAAATATATAACGGACTTTAAAATGAATAAACGGAAAGTAAACGGAAAAAGGCGGGATGTTACATTACCTACTCCTTAAAAGAAATTTCGTCCCGAAATTTAATTAGGCGTAGTAGTCGTTGTTTCTTCCTCGAGATCTTGCGTTTCCGAATTCGCGAATAGATGAGGATACTTCCTTTACATTTGATCTTTCTCTCCCAAGTAAACTCGGGTCCCCTTTTGGCATTTCAACGGACCTTAACAATTGGAATTCGGCTTTGTTTTAGCGTCTTGATGGAGGTATCCACAATTTCAACCGGTTCTTCCAAAAAATGAAGTTTGTCATCAATAGTAAGCTCTTCAAGAGGGATGACGATATCGGGTTCGGCAAGGCACTTTTTCAAGTTGGATACATGGAAAGTAGGATGAACAGAGCTCAATTGAGACGGAAGATCTAAACGATAAGCAATGGTTCCAACACGCTCCAAGATTTCGAAAGGGCCAATATACCGCAGATTTAGCTTTCCGCGTTTCCCAAAACGGATTACACCTTTCCAAGGTGCGACTTTTAATATTACGCGATCACCGACTTGAAATTCGAGGTCGTTGCGTCGTTTGTCGGTATAGCTCTTTTGACGACTTCGGGCCGTCCTAAGCCTATCTCGGATTTGAACGATTTTCTCGGTTGTTTCATGAATGAGTTCGGGTCCGGTGATTTGTGTGTCGCCTACTTCGGCCCAACAAAGAGGTGAACGACATTTTCGTCCATATAAAGCTTCGAATGGTGCGGCGTTAATACTCGCGTGATAACTATTGTTGTAGGAGAATTCGGCCAGAGGCAAGTGCTTATCCCAAGCTTTTCCAAAGTCGACAACGTAAGCTCGTAGCATGTCTTCCAAGGTTTGAATTGTGCTTTCGCTTTATCCGTCAGTTTGCGGATGGTATGCGGTGCTCATGTCTAAACGCGTTCCTAACGCTTCTTGTAAAGTACGCCAAAATCTAGAAACAAAACGGCCATCTCGGTCGGAGATAATCGATAAGGGTACACCGTGTCGGGCTACGATTTCTTTAATGTAAAGTTGTGCGAGTTTCTCCATGTTGTCGGTTTACTTCATGGCTAGGAAGTGTGCGGATTTGGTGAGACGGTCAACAATAACCCAAATAGTATCATAACCGCCAACCGTCTTTGGTAGTTTGGTGATAAAATCCATCGTTATGCTTTCCCACTTCCATTGCGGGATTTCGGGTTGTTGAAGTAGTCCGGACGGTCTTTGATATTCGGCTTTGACTTTGGAGCAAGTTAGGCATTTTCCAACATAAGTACCAACGTCTCTTTTAATGTTCGGCCACCAATATTGTTCTTTGAGGTCGTGGTACATCTTATTGGCACTGGGGTGAATCGAATATCTTGACTTATGGGCTTCGTCTAAAATAAGGCTCCGTAGGTCCCCATAACTAGGTACCCAAATTCTTCCAGCGAAATATCGGAGTCCGGTTTCTTTAACTTCTAATCGAGAGGTGAGGACGTTCAAGTGTTCGAGAGAGATGCTTTCATCCTTAAGAGCCTCGTCTTGGGCTACACGAATTTGACTATTGAGGTTGGTGTGAATGGAGATGTTTAAAGCTCGGACACGAAGAGGCACCGCTCTTTCTTTTCGACTCAAGGCATCGGCTACTACGTTTGCCTTCCCGGGAAGGTAACGAAGCTCACAATCATAATCGTTTAAAGTTTCAATCCACCGTCGTTGTCTCATGTTTAGTTGTTTTTGATCGAAGATGTGTTGAAGGCTTTTGTGATCGGTGAAGATGGTACTTTTGGTTCCATAAAGATAATGTCTCCACATTTTAAGTGCGAAGACAACGGCTCTGAGTTCGAGATCATTGGTCGTATAGTTCCGTTCATGGATTTTCAATTGTCGAGAGGCATAAGCAATGACTTTCTTTCGTTGCATCAATACACACCCAAAACCATGTTTCGAGGCATCGCAATATACAACAAAATCATCATTGCCTTCAGGAAGTGACAATATAGGAGCAGTGGTTAGCTTTGTCTTCAAGATTTGAAATGCGGATTCTTGTTCGATTGCCCAAACGAATTTCTTTCCCTTGTGAGTTAATGCGGTTAAAGGACGAGCAACCAAAGAGAAATCCTTGATGAATCTATGATAGTATCCGGCGAGACCCAAAAATTGACGGATGTGAGTAGGAGTAGTAGGAGTCTCCCATTTACTAATGGCTTCAATTTTTGATGGATCGACTTTAATACCTTGATCACTTACAACATGACCAAGAAATTGAACTTTCTTCAACCAAAATTCACACTTGGAGAATTTGGCATAGAGTCGTTCTTGTCTCAAGAGTTCAAGCACAAGTCGGAGATGTTGTTCGTGCTCTTCTTCGCTTTTAGAATAGACCAAGATGTCATCGATGAACACAATGACGAATTTATCGAGATACGGTTTGTACACGCGGTTCATAAGGTCCATGAACACCGCCGGTGCGTTAGTGAGACCAAATGGCATAACAAGGAATTCATAACTACCATAACGAGTCCGGAAAGCAGTTTTGGAGACATCTTCCCCCTTAACCCTTAATTGATGATAACCCGAGCGGAGATCAATTTTCGAATATACACAAGACCGTTGTAGTTGATCAAAGAGGTCATCGATACGAGGAAGAGGATATCGGTTGTTAACCGTCAATTTGTTTAGCTCACAATAATCAATGCACATTCGTAGGGATTCGTCTTTCTTTTTAACAAACAAAATCGGAGCGCCCCATGGTGAATGTCTAGGTTGGATAAATCCACGGTTAAGTAGTTCTTGGATTTGACTTTGCAATTCTTGCATTTCGGATGGAGCAAGTCTATATGGTGCACGTGCTATGGGTGCGGCTCCCGAAATAAGATCGATTTGGAGTTCTACCGGTCGATGAGGTGGAAGACCCGGCAATTCGTCGGGAAATACATCGGAAAAGTCACTAACAATTGGCACATCATCGATATGCTTCTCATCGGACTCGACTTTCTTAACATGGGCAAGGATTGCAAAACAACTCTTACGGAGTAGTTTTCTAACTTTAAGGCACGAAACAAGGTTGAGTCCGGTGCAACTCTTATCGCCATAAACAATCAAGGGTTCACCATTCTCGATAGGAATTCGGATTGCGTTAAGATCACAAAGGATGTGAGATTTTGTTTTGGCTAACCAATTCATACCGATTATTACATCGAAGCTTCCTAGTTCCATGGGTATCAAGTCAATTTCAAACTCATTACCCAAAATATTTAACGTACACCCTCGGTAATATGTGTCGGTACTCAATAGTTTCCCATTGGCCACTTCAATGGTATAAGTGGTATCTAGTGGGAGTGGTGGAGTGCTAAAAGAATGAATCAAAGTCTTGGATACAAAGCATATATCGGCACCCGAATCGAATAAACAAGTAACATAAGTGTTGTTGAGAAGAAACATACCCGTGACTAATTCATTGTCATCTCGGGCTTCCTCGGTGTTGATGTTGAAAGCTCGGTCGCGCGTATTGGGGTTATCTTTCTTCTTCGGGCATGCATTTCTATAATGGCCAGTTTGGCCACATTCGTAACAAGTGCCCGTTTTTGGTGCATTGGGCCCCTTTCGAGCGATGGGGGCGACACTTTTACATTCGTTGGCCTTATGACCAACTCCTTGGCACCGATGGCAAATTAGCTTGCCACATTCACCAAAGTGGTGCTTGTTGCATTTGTTGCAAAGAGGTAGGTTTCCGGCATAACCTTTCTTGCCGTCGGAGGTGTAAAGCTTCTTGGCAAAGTTGTTGTTGCTTGATTGAGGGGATTCCCATTTTCTTTTGTTGTTACCCGACTTATCCTCAGCTTTAGGTGCCGGCACTATAATTTCGTCCACCGTTTCTATCAACTTGCGGGCCATGTTCAAAGCTTCTTGATGATTAGTGGGTTTGGATGACATTACCCCGTGTTTGATGCTCTTTGGGAAACCATCCATGTAAAGTTCAACCCTTAAAGCTTCGGGGTTCACAAGGTTTGGGCACATCAAGGCTAGTTCGGAAAATCGTTGATTATAAACCTTGAGATCGTTTCCGAACGCCTTCAAAGTTCTTAGCTCTTGTTCGAACCTTCGGGTTTCTTCACGAGGGGAATATTCGACGATCAACTTTTCCCTTAAGTCGGCCCAAGAGAGGGCGTGAGCTTCATCGGTACCCACCGATTGTACATAGGTGTTCCACCATGTGAGCGCGACACCGGCGAAAGTGTGAGTAGAGTATTTGACCTTATCTTGGTCCCGACAACCGCTTATGCTAAAAACGGCTTCCGTTTGCTCAAACCATTGGGTGAGCACAACCGGTCCTCCGGTTCCATCGAAAGTGTGAGGTTTGCACCCCATGAAGGCTTTGTAGGAGAACCCTTCGCTTGAGTTACTGGCTCCTTGATTGTTGTTGTTGTGGTTGTTGTTATTTTTGTTGTTGGAGGAGTAACCGGCCATGGCCGCATCCACGGCGATGGCTATCATCCGTTGAAGGGCTTGTTCGGGAGTCTCATGGCATGGCACACGGCGAGGAGGGCATTGTTCCTTCAAAATATAAGAATACCGTTGATTAGTATTTTCAATAATACTAATCATGATATGGAATTAGGATAGAGAGAAAAATTTTCCTTGACTCGCCTTAAATTCTTTATGCCATAATGTCGGAACATTCATATGAGTCACCGTAATATAATCCCAGAAATTACATTACCCTAATTCATATGTGCATTCGACATTATTTCACTAAGTCAAGGTGGCGTGTCAATCAAATTAAACAACGTGAGATTAAGATGAAATAAGAGTAGATATGAGTAGAAACGTTCGAGGATAAATGCACAAGTAGTCAAGTAATTCCTACTTCAAGTCTATATGCCGGTTGTAGTCTAGACTCACTAATGTACCCTATGACTCGGGGTTGACACCAATGAACTCTAAATCCCTACAACCAACTCTCTGATACCATCTGTAGCGGCCCGACAAAATCGTCATTGACGGCGCCGTCTACTTAGGTCCCGTTACGTGGTCATAAGTCTTTAAAACAACGTTTGACCAAAAGTATGTCGCATTCATTTCAAAAGTAAAGATGTTTCAAGGTTTACAAAGTAGTTCGACAACTAGTTACATAACAAAGTTTAAAGTACAATTGAAACATATGCGACACAATTTGAAAGTAGCCAAAAGACGCTCCATGTATGCATGTATACTCGACATCCAAGCAAGTATCAAAA
Organism: Rutidosis leptorrhynchoides; assembly: GCF_046630445.1. Taxonomy (NCBI): domain Eukaryota; kingdom Viridiplantae; phylum Streptophyta; class Magnoliopsida; order Asterales; family Asteraceae; genus Rutidosis; species Rutidosis leptorrhynchoides. The sequence continues at coordinate 405,670,831 of NC_092336.1, forward strand.
GTAATGAGCGGAAGCATGTATCACAAAACGTTCAAGGACCTGAGAAAAACATAGAAATATGTCAACGAAAACGTTGGTGAAATCATAGGTTTACGTAAGTAAGTACAAGTGAACCACAAGATTTGTAACATTGATATAATAGTAATACATTCCAAAAGTTTGTTTCACGAGCACCCAATTATCAATGCTTAACATTCCTTCCATAGAACCCCATCACAATAGTGTTAGAACATACACTGTTTCTCAAAAATATATTCCATTCGTAAACGGTAGTGAACCATTTGAATGAGGGTTTGTCAAACCCATATGGCCATATAACATAAGTTCTCGCTTACACCAGGCAAGTGTAACTAATGATAATCGAATTGAGGATTTTTGTTCAAACTCGTATGTAGAATGTTTGTTTTCCTGTACTTGTATTCACTTAGTAAAAAGAAACGTTTATGTTTTCTCATCCTAAATGTAAGTTCAAAAGAGTAAAAGTGGGACTATGATCTCACCTTGAGTGCACGTATGTAAAAGGTACTTCAACAAGTAAACGTGTGCAAGAACGAGTGCTAGTCTTGACCTAAACAAATAGGTTTGTATCAATATTGGTAAACACGGTCGGTTAAAGTGTTCAATTAGTCCTATGGTTCGTTAAGACTCGATTAATATAGCATGTGAATCGAATTGTCATGTTTCATGCAAGGTACAAGTATAAAAGCATGTTAGAACGATTGCACAAGCATTTGGTTAAGCATTTGGTCGGGTCAAAGTCAACAAAAAAGTCAACACATTTGGGTCATGTCCCGAACTATTTTTCTGAGGTTTTTAATCATATATGAGCATGTTAGAACAAGTTACATGTGAATCGGAGGTCCATAGCATGGCAAACAATTTTTCATAAAATGACCAAGTTGGACAGTCCCCTGATAGGCAAACTGGACGGCGTCCAAAATGGCTGGACAGCGTCCAGTATTGAAGGCCTGGACGGCGTTCAATAATCTGGATGGCGTCCAGATTGGTACACGGGTCTGCTATGCTGAAAACACACAAGTGCACGAACCAAAATGCAACCAAACACAATTTATGATCCGCAAACACTTATAACTTGCATTTTATATCATCGGAAAGGTATTTTGACAATGAAAACAACCAAGCAGATTTCATCAATCAATCTACCACTTACAACAATCAAAATCACATTGAATGCTCAACATTAATGACATTCAAGCTCATAAATGCAAATCAATGATTCGGAAACTTACTACCTACATACAATACGCCATTTCATAGGTAATCAAGCATACAATACAACCTAACACTTACTAATAACATCTCATGTCATTCAAAGCATCAAAAGTCCATTTTAAGTTCATCAAACCCTAGCCCAAATTCACCAAAATCAATAATCAAGTTCATGAAGTTTTCTAAAGCAACCTACACATCAACTTGAAGCTAGTGATACTAGGAACACATTTAATATACTTGCACTTTATTATAACAACAACATTAAATCATCCAAAACTGAAAATCAAGCACACACTTTTCATGTTCATGCTAGTTACACTAAAACAACGAGATCGAGCATATAAATCATATATTCATGTTAGACTTGAGCCATAGACACTAATTAACAACTTTATAAGTTAAAAACATCAAGAACATAAACAATCTAGTGATTTTAGAATGTTACCCAAATGTAATGAAATCGGTATGGAATCGAAGAGGAAGTTGCAAGGATTCCAAAAATGTAATTTGTTTTGCAAAACATCCGCTAGCTCGGATTTGGATGATGATTCTTTGAAATTGGGTGTTGAGAGAAAATGGAGGAAGTAGTAAAATGAGAGAGATGATAATGAATGGATGGGAGGGGTTTGACCCTTTGACCTAGTCAAAGGTTTGATCCTTTGGCGAGTTTGGTCCCTCAACTTTTATTCGGGTGCGTGAATTACCTAAACGAGATAATTTAAAACGCGTATCAACGGGAGATGTTATAAATATATAACGGACTTTAAAATGAATAAACGGAAAATAAACGAAAAAAGGCGGGATGTTACATCTTTAAGATATATTTGAACATGTTTTCGTTTCTCAAGAAATTCGCGTTGCGGAAGATTTATCGGTTTCTAAAAATGTTTGTTAGGACTATTCACCCTCGTGGTGAATACTAGTATAACGTGAAGAGTCTCTCTCTCCATTGAAATTAGATAAAAGATTTCCTTATACGAAAGTACGAGTGTAATGCGAGAGAAGTTTCCGCCTCGATGTGAGCATATCAAGCATGTTGTAGTTCTTCGATAAAACTGTGCGAAAACGAGATAGTATACACGTGTAACATACGTCTGATGTTGAAAGAATTTTCCATTCATTTGGAAACATAAATATGGTTCGACAATAATCGAAGATGTGTCCCGGGTATGGTTGTTATCAGTATTCTCAGAGTTTTCGGATGTTCAAACAAGAAAAATGAAGTCATGTACATGGCACATGGTGGTGATTAGGTTGATCGAGTCCAATCACCATCACGAGTCATTAGAACTTTGGTATGGCTTACCATATTATAACCACGTTGATCGAGTGTCGTTATATTACGCTAACTCATACCTTCATTCCCACATCACTCCATAGATTCAAGTTCGTGTAATCGTGAAGTTTTAAAATGAACAAAGTGTAACGACGTCTCTAACGTGACTCGTATTGAATCGAAAGAATTAGTGCAACTCTAAAGAAGCATTCCCCGAGGGAAATGTATAATGATTGTTCACGTCAATGCGGTTCAAGTCAAACAATAATGTATTCCGGTACGAGAAGTGTAACGAATCATGATAACGAATAGTATGCAAGTGATAAGTAGTGATGGTAACTTTACAACACCTGTGGATAGTAAGATGAGACTGGGTGAATAACAACCAAGGAGTCAGAGTTCCCGAACTAGAGTGACTAACGAAGTCTTGGTCATCCGTACGCGTATAAATCATGAATTTACATGTGTTACCAGAAAGTGGCAGAATACAGATTCGTATGATAAAAGTTTGGTACCATTAAGAAGTTTGCCTAAGAGTGATTCAAGTATAATGCACAAGTAGTCAAGTAAGTGCTATCTATAGCAAATGTATGTCAGAATGCAATGGCTAACTATCCAGTTGTAGTCTAGATTCACTAATGCGTCCTAACGACTCTGTCAGACACACTAATGCACATCCTAGTTCCCTACAACCAACGCTCTGATACCATCTGTAACGAACTGACAAAATCGTCATTGACAGCGCCGTTAACTTAGGTCCCGTAGCGTGGTCATAGTCCCTAAATGAGACGCATTTGACCAAAATTATGTCGCATTCATTTGAAACCTATAAGACTTACAAAGTTTAGTTACCAAACGATTCGACAACACGATTAAGTTTACAAAAGTTATAAAGTGTAAATGAAATAACTTGCGACATAGTTAGTTTAAAACACGGTTGCTATAAATAGCGTAAGCATGTATGCTATAAGTTTGAATCCAAAGGTGCTATCACTAGCGTATGCATGTATGCTTGACCCCAAGCAAGTAATCAAAGTGTGCGGAAGCATGTATCAAGTAGTCAAGTATGAACCTGAGAAACATATTGAAAACTGTCAACGAAAAACGTTGGTAAAATCGTAGGTGTATTTGTAAACGTTATATTTTGAACCACAAGATTTAGTATTTCCATTAAGTTGATTATTCAAATCATTTGCATTCCAAAAGTATGTTTCGCGAGCACCCAATTATCAATACTTAACGTTTCCTTCCATAGAACCCCATCACAATAGTGTTAGAACATACACTGTTTCTCGAAAATATATTTCATCCGTAGACGGTAGCGAACCGTCCGAAATGAGGGTTTATCAAACCCGTATGGCCACACAATATAAGTTCTCGCTTACACCCTGCAAGTGTAACTAATGATAATCGAATTGAGGATTTTTGTTCTAACTCGCTGTGGAATGTTTGTTTCATCGTACTTGTGTTCAAAGTATAAAAGTAAGTAGTTCAAAATGTAATAAAGTATATGTTTCTCAGCCCATAATTTAAAAGTATAAAAAGTTGTTGAAAAGGTGGGACTATGATCTCACCTCGAGTGCACGAGTATAAATGTACTTCACAAAGTAAACGTGTGCATGAAAGTTGCTTAGCCTCGACCTAAATAAGTAAGTTGTATCAATTAACCGGTTACGACACAAGGTCGGGCGAAATGTGTTCAATTAGTCCTATGGCTCGTTACGACTCGAATATATATAGCATGTGAGTCACGTTGTCAAGTTTCATGCAAGAATCAAGTATAAAAGAAAGATTAGAACGATTGCATAAGTGTTTGGTTAAGTTTCACTAAAAGTCAAACTTGGTCAAAGTCAACAGGGTCGGGTCGGGTATCCGACAATTTTTCTAAGTTATATAATCATATATGAGCATGTTGGCCAAGTTTCATGTTAATCGGAGGTGCGTAGCATAGTTAGAATTAAACGGTGAACGACCAAGCGAAACAGAATCTGGCAGTTCATCTGGACGGCGTCCAAATTTGCTGGACGGCGTCCAGCATTGAAGGACTGGACGGCGTCCAGATCAGTATGCAGACCCTGTTTTGCTGAAACACACAAGTGCACGAACCAAAACTCAAACTAATACAATTTGTGAACCGAAAACACTTAGAACATGTATCTTATATCATTGGAAAGGTATTTTGATAAGGAATACAACTAACCACATATCATCAATCGAGTTCATCATTTACCACAACAAAAACCTCGTTAAATGATCGTTAAATGTTCATAATCAAAGTCTCAAGTTCGCAAAATGCATTTCATGATTCGGGAATCCAATTTATACATATGATATGCCGTTTTGAAGATAATGAAACATGCAATACAACTAAACACTTACCAACATCATTTCATAGCATTCAATGCCTCAAAAATTCATTTTAAAGTCTATCAAACCCTAACCAAAATTCACAAACTCATAATCATGTTATTGAAGTTTTCTTAATCAACCTACACATCAAAATGAAGCTAGTGATACTAGCAACACAATTAAAACATGAACTTTAACAATTTAACAACATTTAATCACCCAAAACTCAAGATTAAGCGCACCCATTTCAAATGTTCAAACTAGTTACTCAAAACAACAAATCGAGCAAACAAAACATGTATTCATGTTATACTTGAGCCATAGACACTAATTAACACCATTTCAAGTATATAAAACGAATTTAGAGAAATCTAGTGTTTTAGAAACGTTACCCAAACGAGATGAAATTGGTACCAAAATGTAGAGGATGAAGAGAGGATCACGAAAATGTAATTTGTTTTGATGTTTGATTACTTGAATTGAAATAGATGATGAATTAGTGGATTGGGTGTTTGAGTTTCAAAAATGGAAGTAGAGAGAAAAGAGAGAAAGAGATATGGGATTGAATGAGTGGTGGTAGTGGTGGGTTAACTAGTTGACCTAGTCAACTAGTTTGCCCACTTGACGCCAATAGTCCCTCTAGTTTAAAAGTGGGTGCGGGAATTAACCAAACGAGTATTTTAAAAATGCTCGAGTAAACTAGTGATGTTATAATTAAATAACAGGAATATTAAGAACGTTAGTCAACGGAAAATACGATTTTAAATAACGAAAGGTATTATTTAAAAAAAGACGGTGTTAAAAATAAATTTAACGAAAAAATGCGGGATGTTACATTTTATAATTAAACAATTATTTTTTAAAACATACATTCTTCATTAATTAAAAATACTTAAATTAAAAATTATAAAAAAATACATAAATTAAAAATTAAAAAAAACATTAACTAAAAATTATATTAATTAAACTACTCCTCGCACTCGTCTTCGTCTTCATCATCGTCTTCGTCTTCATCTTTGTCATCGTCATTGACATGCTCGGAAATTGCCGAAGGTCTTGCTGCTGGGTTATATCTAATACGTGCATTAGGTGGTAAACTCCAAAGGTGTTCGATAAACATGTCTCGGAGAAATTGATGAATGGTAAAATTGCGTAGTTCTTTGTCCATTCAGATATGTGTATCTACCCTTTCTCGTAATGTTAATGGACGAAGAACTGGCCGGTACTCCTCCTATAACCAACAAAAAGCTCAACCGTTATCTTCTGTTATCATGTTGTGTAAAATCATACAAGTATACATAATGCATTGGATTTTCTCGATATAGAATTGCCTTGCTAAGCATTTAATGATTGTAAAACGACCTTAAAGTACCTCGAAAGTTGTGACGACCCGGAAATTTCCAACTAAATTTAAACTTAATCTTTATATGATTTCGATACGATAAGCAAAGTCTGTTAAACTAAGTCTCAAAAGTTTTGAACTGTTTCATATATTCAATTGACCATCGATTATTTTCGAGGATTCACGAACGTTTATTTATAAATAGAAATATATATATTTAAATATATATTATTTATATAATGGTAATTAGTAATATTACAATATTTAATTATTTGAATTAATAAAGTAATATATGATATTATAACTTAAATGTATCTATATAATGTGTATTGAATATATATATATATATATATATATATATATATATATATAGTTTCGAATTTATTTGGAAAATAATAGTAGCACTCAATTATCATTCGGTTGATAATAAACAAGTTATAAACGAACTTGTGTGATTTTAAAATAAACGGTGATCCGAAAATGAGGTATATAAATTTTAAGCTTATTAAAAACACATTTAGAAGCTAATAAATTAATTTTAACACTTTTTATATTTCACCCATAAATGAGAGGGACAGTTGATGTGATTTTTATTTAACAAATTAATGACCAAATTTTATACCATAATGACCAAAATAATTAAAGGTATTTAATTTTAAAATATGGAATTTTTTTCTGAACACTTTTATCCGCCACTGATTATCAGCGAGGTACGAAATCCGGTCCGTAAAGGAAAATAATTCAAGGCGGCTAAATAATTTATGAATGTGCACGTTTATTATTATTTATATATTATATTATATATTTTCAATTGATAGAAATTATCTGTGAGCTGTAATTGCATGACCCTAGAAATCAACCAATCCCATTATAAATTGAAAAGTGTTGTCTACTTGTTTCTTACACTCATAGATAATTACTCCATATGTAATTAATAAAACACTAAAATGTATTTATTCCCTCATTCTTTCTTCAAAACCCAGATGACTTCTTCCTGCTATTCCATTTTTCACGAACACATGCCATCATCTACAGCCTACCATCACCATGGTGAACTACCATCGCCACCATAAACCCATCATAACCCACCTTCTTCCATCACCACCCTAAACCGTTTCCACTTTCCACCCTACAAACAACCAACACCGCCACCTCAGTTGTAAATATCTTGAACCCCTATCACCACCAATGAACCATGGCCTACAGTTTAAGCTGCTGCACCTGCAAGTTTCATGTTTTCTATCGTCGACCAATCACAAACCACCTCCAAGCCATCACCATGAATTACTGCTCATTCCTGTTTGTTGCTATTACGGATGTTATGTGTGTTTTATGATTGCAATCAAGCTAAAAACATTCATCCTAAACCGCCACCACTTCAATCATATAAACCACCACAACCATTGAGGATACTATTGCTTTTATTTCTATTTACAGCCGTAAAATATCAAAAAGAACCACCATCCACACCCATTTAACTAAAGCTATTCTCCTTCTGAATTCTTGTTTCGAACGAGCTCAAACCAACATCATTGAACCCATTTAAACTTATGCTATTGTGATTGACTTGTTTCTGTTTTACTGACCGAGAAGAAACATCACCAATAAATCGTTACGCCTGCTATCATACTCATGTTTTACAGCTGCTTAATTTTTTATTTCTTTTGCTACTGTGGTGTTCAAATTGAAACACTAACATAAACCTAAAAGCACCACCATCGAAACCCATTATATTTTCACAAACGACGATAACGACTAGATGATATCATGATGATGATGTTGAACCCATTATTACTACTTCTAAATTCTGTTGAGTATTGTCAAGAGCCTGTTACTCGACATAAAATCATGACTACTGTTCGCAGATCAACTTGTTTGATCAATTGCTTGATGGTTCTTGTTCCTGTCACCGAGAACCAGATCAAACAAATCACCCCTACAACCCCATCGTAACATGTTGCTCATTTTCTTAACCGGTTATCAATCATCAAAATTGAAACCCTTTTATTGTTATATTGATTGATTATTGATATCGCTATTTGTTTTATTCGAAACCAACAACGACCACCTGATGTTATAGTTCATCGAAATTATTTAAGGATTTCTACAGTTGAAGGTTAAGAAACCATGAAGACAACCGATTTCTTTCTATAAAGCAACTTGGGTCAGATTAAGTGTTTTGGGATCGGGCTTCAACTGGGTCGAATAAATCTTATTGGACTACTACAAATCAGTTTTCTATTTGGGCCGAATCCCTTTGTGCAAAATTGGGCCAAAAATCCATGTTTTCTGTTGGGCTTGATCTTATGACGGGTTAATAGGTTAAATAAGTATGGGTATTGTAATATAACAGAAAAACAAGATTAGTCGAATGGTTTAGGGTGTTAGTGGCTGAGCGAGAGGTCGTGGGTTCGAGCCCTGTTTGGGGCATCCTTTTTGGGAAAACTCCTTGAGGTAGTTTTACTTCTTCTTATTATTATTATTATTATTATTATTATTATTATTATTATTATTATTATTATTATTATTATTATTATTATTATTATTATTATTATTATTATTATTATTATTATTATTATTATTATTATATTATTATTATTATTACTAGTATCATTATTAGTATTGCTATTGTTATTAATAATGATTGTTAATGTCACTAGTACAAGTATTAAAATTATTATTATTATTATTACAAAAAATAAGTATTAGTTATCATTTATTGTTAATATCATAATTATCATTAAGAATATGACTATTATTATCATTAATGTTGTTACTAAAATTATTATCATCATAATCTTATCATTTTTATGTATTATTATTATTATTAATAATATGATTACGATTAAGAGTATTGTTATTCATTAATATTGTTATTATTATTATTATTGTTACCTATATAGAAATCAATAAATATAATTTTGTTAAGATCTTAAAAATTACTAGTATTATCATTACTAATAGTATTATTATTAGTGCTACTATTATTGTATTATTACTGCTCGTATTATTATTATTATAAATATTATCATCTATATGATTATTAGGAATTTTCATTATAAGTATTGTTACTACTAAAAGTTATTATCAATTATATTATTTTTACTAAAATTATATTTTTGTAATCCTTAAAAACTATCATTTTTATTATTATCAGTAATATCTCTACTATTATTAATAAAATAATTATAATTAGGAAAATAAAAGTTTAAAAGACATAGATAAGATTATAAGTATAAAAAATGAAGGTTATATATATAAAGATACCCTTAATGTACACAACTTAATTATATTAAAATTATTATGTATGAAAAATGAAAATATATAAATAAATAAATAATGAAATTTATAAAGTAATAAATATAACAATTATATTACTAATAATAATATATATATTTATTCGATTACAAGAATATGTTTTAATGTATATACAAATGATATAGGTTCGTGAATCCGAGACCAACCTTGCATTGTTCATTGTCGTCATATCTATTTTTACTACAAAATACAGTATTGTGAGTTTCATTTGCCTTTTTACCCTTTATATTTTTGGGCTGAGAATACATGCGCAATTTTTATAAATGTTTTACGAAATAGACACAAGTAATCGAAACTACATTATATGGTTGAATGATCGAAGCCGAATATGCCCCCTTTTTACTTGGTAACCTAAGAATTAGTAAACCAGTCTACTAATTGACGCAAATCCTAAAGATAGATCTATTGGGCCTAACAAACCTCATCCAAAGTACCGGATGCTTTAGTACTTCGATGTTGTTTTTATCATGTCCGAAGGATTTTCCGGAATGATAGGGGATATTTTTATATGCATCTTGTTAATGTCGGTTACCAGGTGTTCACCATATGAATGATTATTTTTGTCTCTATGCATGGGACGTATATTTATGAGAAATGGAAATGAAAATCTTGTGGTCTATTAAAATGATGAAAATGAATGATTATGATAAACTAATGAACTCACCAACCTTTTAGTTGACACTTTAAAGCATGTTTATTCTCAGGTATGAAAGAAATCTTCCGCTGTGCATTTGCTCATTTTAGAGATATTACTTGGAGTCATTCATGACATATTTCAAAAGAGGTTGCATTCGAGTCATCGAGTTCTTCAAGATTATTATTAAGTCAATTATAGTTGGATATATTATGAAATGGTATGGATGCCGTGAACTTTCGATGTAAAGCAAGTTTGTCTTTTAAAAACGAATGCAATGTTTGTAAAATGTATCATATAGAGGTCAAGTACCTCGAGATATAATCAACTATTATGAATCGTTTGTAATCGATATGGACTTCTTCTGGATGGATTAAGACGGGTCATGAAAGAAAGCTCGTTCGATATCCTTTCTTGCTGCCTCTTGATGTTTTTGGTTCAACGGCACTTTTGAAGGAATTCACAATTGTTGCTCAATCAAGATAAAGTCCATCCGCTAAATTGTAATACCTCGTCCCACATCGATTTGTGTAAGAAAGTTTGAGTCCCCTATAAGGTAACTTCCATCCTTACTAGACACAACGCGTTTTGAGGTTACAAGCACATCAGATCCCATCAGAACTCTGCAGTTAAGCATGCTCAAGCAGGAGTAGTACTAGGATGGGTGACCTCCTGGGAAGGCCTCGTGTGGTCGCCAATAAAAAAGCCGTTCGCCTACCGGAAAAGCGAACAATATTGTGCTCGCAGTAAGGAGTGATGTTACATAATACCCTTTTGTAAAACATTTCCCATTGACCATATAGTTACACGGTGGAGCTCTTTCTTCAAGTAACTCTTTAAATAAATCGGATTGGTTTAACACATTGATATCATTGTTTGAACCAGCTGGTCCAAAGTATACGAGGCGACCGGTTCCAACATTATTGTTGTGTGACCATGATCGCCTCGTGTGTATTGACCTTTTCAAGCGACCGTACAAATTTTCAAAGCCCAGTGTATACAATCTAGAATACCGAGCATGCCCAAAAAATCATGTATTTGCTCATGTTATGTAATTAAACGTTGAACATCATAGGTATTTGGTTTTCTTAAATATTCACCCGCAAAAAATGTATAACACTTCTGCAATAATTTTCTTAACATTGATATGTTGTGGTTTCACCAATATGTAAATACTCATAAAAAATATCGGGAGCAACACCCTATGCTAATTGTCGTATAGCAGATGTGATTTTTGATAAACGCTTAACCCGAGTAAACCGGTTGAATCCCGTCTTTGATGAAAATATCTAAAGTATGAAGGAATAGGTTCTTGAGAATAATTGAGTATACCTGTGCATATACGGTTAAACAATCGCCCGCTCGTTCGAAATATTCTTCGAAATTTATCTTCGAAAAAGGTTGGTGTGTTGGAAAAGTAATCATCCCACAAAAGTTTAGCCCTTCCAACTTGATCTCTATGAAAATATCTTCTTGGATTTCTCGGAATATCCTGTCGATTTTCTTCATCATCGGCATCTAAAAATTCAAGCATTTCGAGTTGTTTTTCCGAATCGTACGCAGTATTTATTTGTACAATATCCTACAAATCGTAATCGTTATTATTCATTTTGTAAGAATAGAATTTATGTGTGCAAATATAGAATTTATGTGTGTTTGTTGTATATTGATGGAGTATATAGAATTTGTGTGAGTTTGGAGTATATATAAATGAGAAAATATATATATCTGTTATTTGTAGATTATAGCCGTTAGTTTGTTTAACTCATCTGTGATTCAATATGCGCTGCAACGGGTAAACTAAGTATGAGCATCAAAAGGCAGAGCAATGGTGCGCTGCTATTATTGACGCCGTTAAACGGCCCCTCCAACGATGGTTCAACGACCAAACCGATGTTAGGCCACACGCAATGGTGCATGAAAGCCACCGCCACCAACTGCCACTTGGCTCACCCCCACCACCACCGAACCGCCACATCAATCGCCAGCCACCCCCTCACCCTTCTAACAGCTCTTTGTGGGGCCCACGTCCTATTTTTTTTTCTTTTTCCCAACGGCTACTGGATCAATTTTTTTTATTTTTTTTCCTACCCATTTCATATATATATACACCATTACACTCTCAAATATTTACACTTTCAAACCCATTTCACTCTCAATTTTTATTTTTCAAACCCATTTCACTCTCAAATTTTTATACACAAAAATGGCTACCCTAAACATTGTTACATTCGAGATTCACGGCGGCGGTTTGTTTTCCGATGACATGGACCGCTACGGCGGTGTGCTGGTCGATTATGTAGATGTGCCGGTCAGTGGGCTTCGAGTTGACGAAATGTTTGATTATTTAAGGCGAAACGCGCACTGCGATGAGATTTCACAGTTTGCATACTGGAATCCCGAGAACAAGGTCTTCGAGTGGCTTCAGGATAACGATAAATGGGCGTGGCTACTCGGAACCGCAATAATATAATCCACAAATGTCGTGTTGTATACCATGTGAAGACCCATCCTAATCCATCCTGACGAAGTTCATATCGATTATAAACGATTCACAACAGTTGACTACATCGCGAGGTACTTGACCTCTATATGATACATTTTACAAACATTGCATTCGTTTTTGAAAAGACAATCTTTCATTACATCGAAAGTTGACAACATGCATACCATTTCGTAATATATCTTACTATAATTGACTTAATAATAATCTTGATGAACTCAACGACTCGAATGCAACGTCTTTTGAAATATGTCATGAATGACTCCAAGTAATATCTCTAAGATGAGCAAATGCACAGGGAAGATTTCTTTCATACCTGAGAATAAACATGCTTTAAAGTGTCAACCAAAAGGTTGGTGAGTTCATTAGTTTAACATAAATAATCATTTCATAATTTTAATAGACCACAAGATTTCATATTTCCATTTCTCATAAATATACGTCCCATGCATAGAGACAAAAATATCATTCATATGGATTGAACACCTGGTAACCGACATTCACAATATGCATATAAGAATATCCCCATCATTACGGGATCCTCCTTCGGACATGATATTAATTTCGAAGTACTAAAGCATCCGGTACTTTGGATGGGGCTTGTTGGGCCCGATAGATCTATCTTTAAGATTCGCTTCAATTAGGGTGTCTGTTCCCTAATTCTTAGATTACCAGACTAAAAGGGGCATATTCGATTTCGATAATTCAACCATAAAATGTAGTTTCAATTACTTGTGTCTATTTCGTAAAGCATTTATAAAAGCAGCGCATGTATTCTCAGTCCCAAAATATATATTGCAAAAGCATTTAAAAGGGGAGCAAATGAAACTCACCTAATGTATTTTGTAGTAAAAATACATATGACAACAATGAACAATGCAGGGTTGGCCTCGGATTCACGAACCTATATCATTTGTATATTTATTAATACTCACAGTTGTAATCGAATAAGTTTATATATATAATTAATTTATTAATTATATCTTATTTGTATTAATATATATATATATATATATATATATATATATATATATATATATATATATATATATATATATATATATATATGTCTTATATATTCTTTTGGTTTATGAAAATATTGCTTTTATTATGTTATATGTATCAACTATATATATATATATATATATATATATATATATATATATATATATATATATATATATATATATATATATATATATATATATATATATATATATATATATTTGTTTGTTAAAGCTAGTAATTATAATGATACAAAAATTTTATTAATATTGGTAATAATGATAATAATTATAATACTTAATTTTATTAATAAAGGTAATAATGTTAACAACTTTATTAGGGATAAATATCTTAATATTTATAATAATAATTGTAAAAATTTTAATCTTTCTGTTAGTGAGAGATATGATTAAGAATGTTAATATTTATATAACAATACACATTAATAAAAACTACTTATATTGATACAGATAGTAATAATAACATAATTGTAATTAATATAATGATGATAATAATAATAATAATAATAATAATAATAATAATAATAATAATAATAATAATAATAATCTTAATAATCATAACCGATAACTAATATTTATCTCAGTAACAATAATAATAATTATAATATTATATGATAATACTAACAATAGCAATAACAATAATAATCACAATAGTCATAATAAATATTAATACTAACAATAGTAATACTAATAATACTAATACTTAATACTTACATAACAATAATGATGATAATAATAATAATAATAATAAAAACAATAACAATAATAATAATAATAATGAAAATGATAATAATAACAATAATAAAAAAAAATGAAACTACCTTATGTGAGAAAGGCTTAAAAAAATATAACGCTCCATGAGGGACTCGAACCCGAGACCTCTAGTTCATACACTAACACTCAACACCACCCCACTACTTCTGCTTTATCAGAATTAAATCCCAACTGAACCCATTTAACCTGATTAAACTGTTTCCATTTTTCTTCATAAATTTCCAGGCTGGAATCGAAATCCATAGCAGCAACAATGATTTGGTTCAGGAATTATAGACGAAACAGAAAACATATGAAATAAGTTGTTGGGTTTAATCGAATGAAGAGAACATGAGGAATGAAACGAATGCCCTGTTCATCTTCTTCTTCAATAACAGGTAAAAAAAATAAAAAAAAATCTCCAATCATCATTATCACGAATTGAAATTTTGATTTATGATTTGAAATTGAAATGGAAACGTCCTTTAATTGTATCTTGATCAATCAGACAAACAGAAATAAAAATAAAAAAAATATAAGCAGTAGCAGACACGAAGAACACTAATACAAACTCAAACATCAAATTCAAATTTTCGAATGTTTTAGAACACGATTTCTTCATGAATTAGGTAGTAAATCACTCTTATAAACTTTAGGAATTATCAATTTAGTTTATATCAAAACAGAAAGCTCGAATTTCTTCATTGAAAAATTGTTTGACTTTTTAAACCTTATCTTTGACTCCCAAATTCCTGTTTGATTTTGCAAATTAAGATTTGAAAACTTACAGAAAGATTCACGACCTAAATTGGATCTCTTCTGCATTTCCACTTTCCTTCAACTTGCCTTGAATCAAATTTATGTCTAATGGGTTTCGTATGGCAGAATGAAGAACAGAACAGAAGGAAAAAAAATAAAGGAATAAATAAATAAATAAAGACTCCGCATGATTAATTAATTGCGAAGGATTATAAGGTGCGGTTTGTATACTATCTTCCAAAAATTAATTGATCAAAATCTTCATGTAGGGTTGGTGATAGATGAAAGAAGGTCACGAGCAGAATAGATGGGTAAAAAAAATAAATAAAAAAATCTGATAGGAGTAATGGATCTCGCGTATTTTATGTCTTTTTATTTAATCTATGTTATATTTAATTAATATAAATAATTAATAATTATATTAATAATTATATTATTAATATTATTAAAATAAAGTAAAAATACCCATAATAATACTAAGAGGATTAATAATGAAAATATTAATAATAATAATATCATAATAATACTAATAATAATAATAATCGTATTAATAACTAAAATCATAATTATGTCATTGGTAATATTGGTAGTAACAATATAAATGATAGTTCTTATAGTGTTACTTATATATATAATGATAATTATTAATAACAATATGAACAATGAAATTATTAGTAATAACAATAACTAATGACATTTAAATTATAACTAAGTTATACTTTTAATTATTCTTACAATAATATATATATTTATAGATTATAACTAATCTTGTTAATAATTGTAATTACCATAATAATACTCTTTATTATTTATAAATAATAGTAATACAAATATAATTGTAATAGTAATAATATTATTGCTAATAATAATAATTATTATTATTATTATTATGAACTATATAACAATAATATTATTATTAACAATAATACTATTTATACTAATGTTATTAATAATAACAATGATACTAATAATAATAATAATATTTTATATATATCAAATTTCATATGTATAATATTAATGATACAATTATTAGTAATGTAAGTAATGATAATAATATAGAAATTTTACATTAGTTTGTAATTACGTATGATATATTACCATTTATTATATCATATCTATCAATTACGCCATTTAATGAATCTTTAATATTTATATATTACAATATATATAATACTACTTATGTATAGGATTTATATGTATATATATATCTATATTTTTATTTATACACAATTGTTCGTGAATCGTCGGGCATAGTCAAAGGTCAAATGATTTTATGAAACAGTTCAAAGTACTTGAGACTCAACATTACAAACTTTGCTTATCGTGTCAGAAACATATAAAGATTAAGTTTAAATTTGGTCAGAAATTCCCGGGTCATCACAGTACCTACCCGTTAAAGAAATTTCGTCCCGAAATTTGAGTGAGGTGGTCATGGCTAACAATAAAAATGTTTCATGATGAATATGAATTGATAAATAGAGTTTCATCATCATTGAGTACTATAGCCAAAACGATTCGATTATGCGAAGCGTACGAGTGAAGTTATCACAAAATAGTAACATGAGAAAGACAAGTTTCATCATAACTTTTGACTAGTAATTATTGAATTTAAAAAATAAGGTGCGTCTTAGCTTTTGACATTGTCTTTGTTGAATTTCGGAATTCAAGGGATTTAAAGAAAATCCTCGAAATCTAAAAGATTTGATTCTTCGGTGAATAAGGAAATTAAGATCTCTCTAATTAAATACGGTGATCTGCTTCGATTATTCTGTCGGATATTTCCATTATAAATTAAGCTCTTCCGTTCCATTATTCTCACCATTTCTATACTTTCTTTCTTAGTTCATACATCAAAAAAAAAATTGAAAATGCTTAATCCAGTTCTAATCCTTGATATTTTTCTAATTATCATTTCTATCATCCTTCTTTTCAATCTTCCATCAGAAAAATCTGTTTCCTTCTATTATTACTTTGGGGTGATACTATACTTAATTCTACCGTGTCTTTATATTGTTATTCGTATTAATATCCACGGTTTGTAACCTCCGTGTTGTTATTGGGCTTTATATTTTCTCTTATATTTTGGATCTCTTTGCCTTTTTATTATCCTCTCGACCTCTAGTAAAGCGAGTAACGGTCCAGAATTCATAGATATGAATTTCGAAATGAACATAGTTAATGTTCTAAGAAAGAAATGGTAATAGCACGATCTTGATTCGTCAAATTACCAGAATATCCGGGAAAGATAGAACTATCAAGAAAATATGTTCTTGATATGTTTATATATCAGATAAAATATAAGAGTCGTGTAACATGGCACATGATGACGTTATAATCTGTGATTCATCATGTCCTATTTAGAAACTCAGCATGACTTACTGTAATATAATAACGTTGATCAAGTGTCATTATATTATACTAACTCATGCATCAGTTCCCCAACATTACTTCAATAACATTCATATTTTAAGCTCGAAAGTTTACAGAATATAGAAACTAACAGTTTCTATATGATGTACACTGATAGCACGAAGAGATTAATAATTTCAGATAAAAATAGTTATGAAAATATCTTCAGAAATATGGAGGATATTTATTATGAAAGATACGATAATATATTTGAATATCTAAGATCAGAGGATGATGGAAACTATTGTCCGCAATGGTTTAGAGTAAGGAGCAAGATATTCGCTAAACACTTCAGCAGGCTTTGAATCATTTGGATTCTTTGAAGTCAAACTTATTCTTTGTGATTTGTCCACGGCTTCCTTCATGGTTTCGCAATATTCGCTTTTCGGTACTAAATTTTTTTCTATTGAGTGTTTCCAATACTCCATTCTTTATCATCAAACTTTCGACGGTTAAGGTCGTTTACGGTTGTCTACGGTTTCTGCTGCTTCATTCAGCTTCCTCAAAATTTGGAGTATTGATTCGTAGACTGGGTGCTTTTCAGAATTTCAGAATAAAAGATCATAATTCTAAGATATGAATGTCATATGTATACATATATCTGTTGTTGTAGACATGCTGCGAGATTTCAAAATACTGATTACAAATTCTCGGTAATTAGAATGGCAATTCTCGTTATAAGATGTGAATGAGTATATGAATAGGGTTTCAATGAATATAATGATTTTTCAAAAAGTCCAAATTCATTGAAGTTGCTGGTAAGTTTTACTACTAATGTGGTGGAATATAAACGGTTCCTCGGTAACGATGACGACAGGCAAACTTATATATCGAGGTTATAATAAGGCTAATTCGAATGGAAGTCGAAGTTTGATTTGCTGAAGCTATGACAAAATTGGCTAATTGGAAAAAGAGTTGAAATGTTATTTTTAGTAATAACAATGCCAAAGGAGCTAGCACAGATAAATGTTAATCGTTTACTCAGGTTCTGAGTGTTTTTAGGTGCATAACTATATGCACTAATCTTTCCTTCCGTAGCTGAAGTGCGGTTGATTCATCCTCTCGATTGAGGTGTTTTCAAGAATCATGAAAGGTTTGAATGTAGATTGTAATCGTCAAGATACAAATGAAGTTTAAGATGAAATCAAGTGGCAAACTTGAAGGAATGTTTAGTTTCATATGTTATAATCAATATTTTAATTCATTTTAATTGTCCAATGTTATTAGTCCTCAGTCGATAGTCCACAGTTGATAGTCCAATAATTCATATATAGTTTAATATATAATATTCGTATTAATTAATACATATCGTGACCCGTGTACATGTCTCAGACTCGATCACAACTCAAATTATATATATTATTATAGAATCAATCTCAACCCTGTATAGCGAACTCGATCATTACAGCATATAGAGTGTCTATGGTTATTCCAAATAATATATATAGATGCGTCGATATGATATGTCAAAACCTTGTATACGTGTCCCGATATGTAAATTGCGCAAAAATAAATAACAGAAATTAAATGACGATAAATAAAGTGCGTAAAGTAAATAACAAAAATTAA